>NC_044560.1:96246599-96365022 GCF_007565055.1 Rhinopithecus roxellana | reverse complement strand
ACTCACAGAGTTACACGGTTCTCTTCAGTGATCAGTTTGTTAGCACAGTTTTCTGGAAATCTGCAATTAGATACTTCATAGCGCAATGAACATTACAGTGACAAAGGAAATATCCACAACTGAAACCTACAAAGAAGCTTTCTTATAAACTTCTTGGTGATGTGTGAATTCATCTCACAGAGTTACACTTATTTTTACTGGAGCAGTGCATTAACACTGTCTTTGGGGAAACTGAGACGGGCTTCTTTGGATCACATTGAGGCCTACGCTGATAAAGAAATTTCATCCGTTCCAAACGTGAAAGAAGCTTTCTGAGAAACTTCTTTCTGATCTGTGAGTTCATCTCACAGAGTTACAACCTCTGCCTCAAGAAGAAGTTTGAAACACTCTTTTCGTGGAATCTGCAAAGTGATATTGGGGAGCCTATTGGGGCCCATGGTGATAAAGGAAATATCCTCACATAATAACTAAAGAGAAGCTTTCTGAGAAACTGCATTGCCATGTGTGAATGCAACTCACAGAGTTACACGTTTCTCTTCAGTGATCAGTTTGTTAGCACAGTTTTCTGGAAATCTGCAATTAGATACTTCATAGCGCAATGAACATTACAGTGACAAAGGAAATATCCACAGATGAAACCTAGAAAGAAGCTTTCTTAGAAACTTCTTGGTGATGTGTGAATTCATCTCACAGAGTTACACTTATGTTTCGTGGAGCAGTGCATTAACACTGTCTTTGGGGAATCTGAGAAGGGCTTCTTTGGATCACATTGAGGCCTACGCTGATAAAGAAATTTCATCCGTTCAAAACGTGAAAGAAGCTTTCTGAGAAACTTCTTTCTGATCTGTGAGTTCATCTCACAGAGTTACAACCTCTGCCTCAAGAAGCAGTTTGATAACACTCTTTTCGTGGAATCTGCAAAGTGATATTTGGGAGCCTATTGGGGCCCATGGTGATAAAGGAAATATCCTCACATAATAACTAAAGAGAAGCTTTCTGAGAAACTGCATTGCCATGTGTGAATGCAACTCACAGAGTTACACGTTTCTCTTCAGTGATCAGTTTGTTAGCACAGTTTTCTGGAAATCTGCAATTAGATACTTCATAGCGCAATGAACATTACAGTGACAAAGGAAATATCCACAGATGAAAACTAGAAATAAGCTTTCTTAGAAACTTCTTGGTGATGTGTGAATTCATCTCACAGAGTTACACTTATGTTTCGTGGAGCAGTCCATTAACACTGTCTTTGGGGAATCTGAGAAGGGCTTCTTTGGATCACATTGAGGCCTACGCTGATAAAGGAAATTTCATCCGTTCAAAACGTGAAAGAAGCTTTCTGAGAAACTTCTTTCTGATCTGTGAGTTCATCTCACAGAGTTACAACCTCTGCCTCAAGAAGCAGTTTGCTAACACTCTTTTCGTGGAATCTGCAAAGTGATATTTGGGAGTCTATTGGAGACCATGGAGATAAAGAAAATATCCTCACATAATAACTAAAGAGAAGCTTTCTGAGAAACTGCATTGCCATGTGTGAATGCAACTCACAGAGTTACACGTTTCTCTTCAGTGATCAGTTTGTTAGCACAGTTTTCTGGAAATCTGCAATTAGATACTTCATAGCGCAATGAACATTACAGTGACAAAGGAAATATCCACAGATGAAACCTAGAAAGAAGCTTTCTTAGAAACTTCTTGGTGATGTGTGAATTCATCTCACAGAGTTACACTTATGTTTCGTGGAGCAGTGCATTAACACTGTCTTTGGGGAATCTGAGACGGGCTTCTTTGGATCACATTGAGGCCTACGCTGATAAAGAAATTTCATCCGTTCAAAACGTGAAAGAAGCTTTCTGAGAAACTTCTTTCTGATCTGTGAGTTCATCTCACAGAGTTACAACCTCTGCCTCAAGAAGCAGTTTGAAACACTCTTTTCGTGGAATCTGCAAAGTGATATTTGGGAGCCTATTGGGGCCCATGGTGATAAAGGAAATATCCTCACATAATAACTAAAGAGAAGCTTTCTGAGAAACTGCATTGCCATGTGTGAATGCAACTCACAGAGTTACACGTTTCTCTTCAGTGATCAGTTTGTTAGCACAGTTTTCTGGAAATCTGCAATTAGATACTTCATAGCGCAATGAACATTACAGTGACAAAGGAAATATCCACAGATGAAAACTAGAAAGAAGCTTTCTTAGAAACTTCTTGGTGATGTGTGAATTCATCTCACAGAGTTACACTTATGTTTCGTGGAGCAGTCCATTAACACTGTCTTTGAGGAATCTGAGACGGGCTTCTTTGGATCACATTGAGGCCTACGCTGATAAAGGAAATTTCATCCGTTCAAAACGTGAAAGAAGCTTTCTGAGAAACTTCTTTCTGATCTGTGAGTTCATCTCACAGAGTTACAACCTCTGCCTCAAGAAGCAGTTTGAAACACTCTTTTCGTGGAATCTGCAAAGTGATATTTGGGAGCCTATTGGGGCCCATGGTGATAAAGGAAATATCCTCACATAATAACTAAAGAGAAGCTTTCTGAGAAACTGCATTGCCATGTGTGAATGCAACTCACAGAGTTACACGTTTCTCTTCAGTGATCAGTTTGTTAGCACAGTTTTCTGGAAATCTGCAATTAGATACTTCATAGCGCAATGAACATTACAGTGACAAAGGAAATATCCACAGATGAAAACTAGAAATAAGCTTTCTTAGAAACTTCTTGGTGATGTGTGAATTCATCTCACAGAGTTACACTTATGTTTCGTGGAGCAGTCCATTAACACTGTCTTTGGGGAATCTGAGAAGGGCTTCTTTGGATCACATTGAGGCCTACGCTGATAAAGGAAATTTCATCCGTTCAAAACGTGAAAGAAGCTTTCTGAAAATCTTCTTTCTGATCTGTGAGTTCATCTCACAGAGTTACAACCTCTGCCTCAAGAAGCAGTTTGCTAACACTCTTTTCGTGGAATCTGCAAAGTGATATTTGGGAGTCTATTGGAGACCATGGTGATAAAGCAAATATCCTCACATAATAACTAAAGAGAAGCTTTCTGAGAAACTGCATTGCCATGTGTGAATGCAACTCACAGAGTTACACGTTTCTCTTCAGTGATCAGTTTGTTAGCACAGTTTTCTGGAAATCTGCAATTAGATACTTCATAGCGCAATGAACATTACAGTGACAAAGGAAATATCCACAGATGAAATCTAGAAAGAAGCTTTCTTAGAAACTTCTTGGTGATGTGTGAATTCATCTCACAGAGTTACACTTATGTTTCGTGGAGCAGTCCATTAACACTGTCTTTGGGGAATCTGAGAAGGGCTTCTTTGGATCACATTGAGGCCTACGCTGATAAAGGAAATTTCATCCGTTCAAAACGTGAAAGAAGCTTTCTGAGAAACTTCTTTCTGATCTGTGACTTCATCTCACAGAGTTACAACCTCTGCCTCAAGAAGCAGTTTGCTAACACTCTTTTCGTGGAATCTGCAAAGTGATATTTGGGAGCCTATTGGGGCCCATGGTGATAAAGAAATAATCCTCACATAATAACTAAAGAGAAGCTTTCTGAGAAACTGCATTGCCATGTGTGAATGCAACTCACAGAGTTACACGTTTCTCTTCAGTGATCAGTTTGTTAGCACAGTTTTCTGGAAATCTGCAATTAGATACTTCATAGCGCAATGAACATTACAGTGACAAAGGAAATATCCACAGATGAAAACTAGAAAGAAGCTTTCTTAGAAACTTCTTGGTGATGTGTGAATTCATCTCACAGAGTTACACTTATGTTTCGTGGAGCAGTCCATTAACACTGTCTTTGGGGAATCTGAGAAGGGCTTCTTTGGATCACATTGAGGCCTACGCTGATAAAGGAAATTTCATCCGTTCAAAACGTGAAAGAAGCTTTCTGAGAAACTTCTTTCTGATCTGTGAGTTCATCTCACAGAGTTACAACCTCTGCCTCAAGAAGCAGTTTGCTAACACTCTTTTCGTGGAATCTGCAAAGTGATATTTGGGAGCCTATTGGGGCCCATGGTGATAAAGGAAATATCCTCACATAATAACTAAAGAGAAGCTTTCTGAGAAACTGCATTGCCATGTGTGAATGCAACTCACAGAGTTACACGTTTCTCTTCAGTGATCAGTTTGTTAGCACAGTTTTCTGGAAATCTGCAATTAGATACTTCATAGCGCAATGAACATTACAGTGACAAAGGAAATATCCACAGATGAAACCTAGAAAGAAGCTTTCTTAGAAACTTCTTGGTGATGTGTGAATTCATCTCACAGAGTTACACTTATGTTTCGTGGAGCAGTGCATTAACACTGTCTTTGGGGAAACTGAGACGGGCTTCTTTGGATCACATTGAGGCCTACGCTGATAAAGAAATTTCATCCGTTCAAAACGTGAAAGAAGCTTTCTGAGAAACTTCTTTCTGATCTGTGAGTTCATCTCACAGAGTTACAACCTCTGCCTCAAGAAGCAGTTTGAAACACTCTTTTCGTGGAATCTGCAAAGTGATATTTGGGAGCCTATTGGGGCCCATGGTGATAAAGAAATATCCTCACATAATAACTAAAGAGAAGCTTTCTGAGAAACTGCATTGCCATGTGTGAATGCAACTCACAGAGTTACACGTTTCTCTTCAGTGATCAGTTTGTTAGCACAGTTTTCTGGAAATCTGCAATTAGATACTTCATAGCGCAATGAACATTACAGTGACAAAGGAAATATCCACAGATGAAAACTAGAAAGAAGCTTTCTTAGAAACTTCTTGGTGATGTGTGAATTCATCTCACAGAGGTACACTTATATTTCGTGGAGCAGTCCATTAACACTGTCTTTGGGGAATCTGAGAAGGGCTTCTTTGGATCACATTGAGGCCTACGCTGATAAAGAAATTTCATCCGTTCAAAACGTGAAAGAAGCTTTCTGAGAAACTTCTTTCTGATCTGTGAGTTCATCTCACAGGGTTACAACCTCTGCCTCAAGAAGCAGTTTGAAACACTCTTTTCGTGGAATCTGCAAAGTGATATTTGGGAGCCGGTAGGGGTCCATGGTGATAAAGGAAATATCCTCACATAATAACTGAAGAGAAGCTTTCTGAGAAACTGCATTGCCATGTGTGAATGCAACTCACAGAGTTACACGTTTCTCTTCAGTGATCAGTTTGTTAGCACAGTTTTCTGGAAATCTGCAATTAGATACTTCATAGCGCAATGAACATTACAGTGACAAAGGAATTATCCACAGAGGAAATCTAGAAAGAAGCTTTCTTAGAAACTTCTTGGTGATGTGTGAATTCATCTCACAGAGTTACACTTATGTTTCGTGGAGCAGTCCATTAACACTGTCTTTGGGGAATCTGAGAAGGGTTTCTTTGGATCACATTGAGGCCTACGCTGATAAAGGAAATTACATCCGTTCAAAACGTGAAAGAAGCTTTCTGAGAAACCTCTTTCTGTTCCGTGAGTTCATCTCACAGGGTTACAACCTCTGCCTCAAGAAGCAGTTTGAAACACTCTTTTCGTGGAATCTGCAAAGTGATATTTGGGAGCCTATTGGGGCCCATGGTGATAAAGGAAATATCCTCACATAATAACTAAAGTGAAGCTTTCTGAGAAACTGCATTGCCATGTGTGAATGCAACTCACAGAGTTACACGTTTCTCTTCAGTGATCAGTTTGTTAGCACAGTTTTCTGGAAATCTGCAATAGATACTTCATAGCCAATGAACTTACAGTGACAAAGGAATTATCTACAGAGGAAATCTAGAAAGAAGCTTTCTTAGAAACTTCTTGGTGATGTGTGAAATCATCTCACAAAGTTACACTTATGTTTCGTGGAGCAGTCCATTAACGCTGTCTTTGGGGATTCTGAGAAGGGCTTATTTGGATCACATTGAGGCCTACGCTGATAAAGGAAATTTCATCCGTTCAAAACGTGAAAGAAGCTTTCTGAGAAACTTCTTTCTGATCTGTGAGTTCATCTCACAGAGTTACAACCTCTACCTGAAGAAGCAGTTTGAAACACTCCTTTCGTGGAATCTGCAAAGTGATATTTGAGAGCCTATTGGGGCCCATGGTGATAAAGGAAATATCCTCACATAGTAACTAAAGAGAAGCTTTCTGAGAAACTGCATTGCCATGTGTGAATGCAACTCACAGAGTTACACGTTTCTCTTCAGTGATCACTTTGTTAGCACAGTTTTCTGGAAATCTGCAATTAGATACTTCATAGCGCAATGAACATTACAGTGACAAAGGAAATATCCACAGATGAAAACTAGAAAGAAGCTTTCTTAGAAACTTCTTGGTGATGTGTGAATTCATCTCACAGACTTACACTTATGTTTCGTGGAGCAGTCCATTAACACTGTCTTTGGGGAATCGGAGACGGGCTTCTTTGGATCACATTGAGGCCTACGCTGATAAAGAAATTTCATCCGCTCAAACCGTGAAAGAACCTTTCTTAGAAACTTCTTTCTGATCTGTGAGTTCATCTCACAGAGTTACAACCTCTGCCTCAAGAAGCAGTTTGAAACACTCTTTTCGTGGAATCTGCAAAGTGATATTTGGGAGCCTATTGGGGCCCATGGTGATAAAGGAAATATCCTCACATAATAACTAAAGAGAAGCTTTCTGAGAAACTGCATTGCCATGTGTGAATGCAACTCACAGAGTTACACGTTTCTCTTCAGTGATCAGTTTGTTAGCACAGTTTTCTGGAAATCTGCAATTAGATACTTCATAGCGCAATGAACATTACAGTGACAAAGGAAATATACACAGATGAAAACTAGAAATAAGCTTTCTTAGAAACTTCTTGGTGATGTGTGAATTCATCTCACAGAGTTACACTTATGTTTCGTGGAGCAGTCCATTAACACTGTCTTTGGGGAATCTGAGAAGGGCTTCTTTGGATCACATTGAGGCCTACGCTGATAAAGGAAATTTCATCCGTTCAAAACGTGAAAGAAGCTTTCTGAGAAACTTCTTTCTGCTCTGTGACTTCATCTCACAGAGTTACAAACTCTGCCTCAAGAAGCAGTTTGCTAACACTCTTTTCGTGGAATCTGCAAAGTGATATTTGGGAGTCTATTGGAGACCATGGTGATAAAGCAAATATCCTCACATAAAAACTAAAGAGAAGCTTTCCTAGAAACTGCATTGCCATGTGTGAATGCAACTCACAGAGTTACACGTTTCTCTTCAGTGATCAGTTTGTTAGCACAGTTTTCTGGAAATCTGCAATTAGATACTTCATAGCGCAATGAACATTACAGTGACAAAGGAATTATCCACAGATGAAATCTAGAAAGAAGCTTTCTTAGAAACTTCTTGGTGATGTGTGAATTCATCTCACAGAGTTACACTTATGTTTCGTGGAGCAGTCCATTAACACTGTCTTTGGGGAATCTGAGAAGGGCTTCTTAGGATTCCATTGAGGCCTACGCTGATAAAGGAAATTTCATCCGTTCAAAAAGTGGAAGAAGCTTTCTGAGAAACTTCTTTCTGATGTGTGACTTCATCCCACAGAGTTACAACCTCTGCCTCAAGAAGCAGTTTGAAACACTCTTTTCGTGGAATCTGCAAAGTGATATTTGGGAGCCCATTGGGGCCCAAGGTGATAAAGGAAATATCCTCACATAATAACTAAAGAGAAGCTTTCTGAGAAACTACATTGCCATGTGTGAATGCAACTCACAGAGTTACACGTTTCTCTTCAGTGATCAGGTTGTTAGCACAGTTTTCTGGAAATCTGCAATTAGATACTTCATAGCGCAATGAACATTACAGTGACAAAGGAAATATCCACAGATGTAACCTAGAAAGAAGCTTTCTTAGAAACTTCTTGGTGATGAGTGAATTCATCTCACAGAGTTACACTTATGTTTCGTGGAGCAGTGCATTAACACTGTCTTTGGGGAATCTGAGAAGGGCTTCTTTGGATCACATTGAGGCCTACGCTGATAAAGGAAATTTCATCCGTTCAAAACGTGAAAGAAGCTTTCTGAGAAACTTCTTTCTGATCTGTGAGTTCATCTCACAGAGTTACAACCTCTGCCTCAAGAAGCAGTTTGCTAACACTCTTTTCGTGGAATCTGCATAGTGATATTTGGGAGCCTATTGGGGGCCCATGGTGATAAAGGAATTATCTTCACATAATAACTAAAGAGAAGCTTTCTGCGAAACTGCATTGCCATGTGTGAATGCAACTCACAGAGTTACACGTTTCTCTTCAGTGATCACTTTGTTAGCACAGTTTTCTGGAAATCTGCAATTAGATACTTCATAGCGCAATGAACATTACAGTGACAAAGGAAATATCCACAGATGAAAACTAGAAAGAAGCTTTCTTAGAAACTTCTTGGTGATGTGTGAATTCATCTCACAGAGTTACACTTATGTTTCGTGGAGCAGTCCATTAACACTGTCTTTGGGGAATCTGAGACGGGCTTCTTTGGATCACATTGAGGCCTACGCTGATAAAGGAAATTTCATCCGTTCAAAAAGTGAGAGAAGCTTTCTGAGAAACTTCTTTCTGATCTGTGACTTCATCTCACAGAGTTACAACCTCTGCCTCAAGAAGCAGTTTGAAACACTCTTTTCGTGGAATCTGCAAAGTGATATTTGGGGGCCCATTGTGGCCCATGGTGATAAAGGAAATATCCTCACATAATAACTAAAGAGAAGCTTTCTGAGAAACTACATTGCCATGTGTGAATGCAACTCACAGAGTTACACGTTTCTCTTCAGTGATCAGTTTGTTAGCACAGTTTTCTGGAAATCTGCAATAAGATACTTCATAGCGCAATGAACATTACAGTGACAAAGGAAATATCCACAGATGAAAACTAGAAAGAAGCTTTCTTAGAAACTTCTTGGTGATGTGTGAATTCATCTCACAGAGTTACACTTATGTTTCGTGGAGCAGTGCATTAACACTGTTTGGGGAATCTGAGAAGGGCTTCTTTGGATCACATTGAGGCCTACGCTGATAAAGGAAATTTCATCCATTCAAAACGTGAGAGAAGCTTTCTGAGAAACTTCTTTCTGATCTGTGACTTCATCTCACAGAGTTACAACCTCTGCCTCAAGAAGCAGTTTGAAACACTCTTTTCGTGGAATCTGCAAAGTGATATTTGGGAGCCTATTGGGGCCCATGGTGATAAAGGAAATATCCTCACATAATAACTAAAGAGAAGCTTTCTGAGAAACTGCATTGCCATGTGTGAATGCAACTCACAGAGTTACACGTTTCTCTTCAGTGATCACTTTGTTTGCACAGTTTTCTGGAAATCTGCAATTAGATACTTCATAGCGCAATGAACATTACAGTGACAAAGGAAATATCCACAGATGAAAACTAGAAAGAAGCTTTCTTAGAAACTTCTTGGTGATGTGTGAATTCATCTCACAGAGTTACACTTATGTTTCGATGAGAAGTCCATTAACACTGTCTTTGGGGAATCTGAGAAGGGCTTCTTTGGATCACATTGAGGCCTACACTGATAAAGGAAATTTCATCCGTTCAAAAAGTGAGAGAAGCTTTCTGAGAAACTTCTTTCTGATCTGTGAGTTCATCTCACAGAGTTACAACCTCTGCCTCAAGAAGCAGTTTGAAACACTCTTTTCGTGGAATCTGCAAAGTGATATTTGGGAGCCCATTGGGGCCCATGGTGATAAAGGAAATATCCTCACATAATAACTAAAGAGAAGCGTTCTGAGAAACTGCATTGCCATGTGTGACTGCAACTCGACAGAGTTACACGTTTCTCTTCAATAATCAGTTTGTTAGCACAGTTTTCTGGAAATCTGCAATTAGATACTTCATAGCGCAATGAACATTACAGTGACAAAGGAAATATCCAGAGATGAAAACTAGAAAGAAGCTTTCTTAGAAACTTCTTAGTGATGTGTGAATTCATCTCACAGAGTTACACTTACGTTTCGTGGAGCAGTCCATTAACACTGTCTTTGGGGAATCTGAGAAGGGCTTCTTTGGATCACATTGAGGCCTACGCTGATAAAGGAAATTTCATCCGTTCAAAACGTGAAAGGAGCTTTCTGAGAAACTTCTTTCTGATCTGTGAGTTCATCTCACAGAGTTACAACCTCTGCCTCAAGAAGCAGTTTGCTAACACTCTTTTCGTGGAATCTGCAAAGTGATATTTGGGAGCCTATTGGGGCCCATGGTGATAAAGGAAATATCCTCACATAATAACTAAAGAGAAGCTTTCTGAGAAACTGCATTGCCATGTGTGAATGCAACTCACAGAGTTGCACGTTTCTCTTCAGTGATCAGTTTGTTAGCACAGTTTTCTGGAAATCTGCAATTAGATACTTCATAGCGCAATGAACATTACAGTGACAAAGGAAATATCCACAGATGAAAACTAGAAAGAAGCTTTCTTAGAAACTTCTTGGTGATGTGTGAATTCATCTCACAGAGTTACACTTATGTTTCGTGGAGCAGTCCATTAACACTGTCTTTGGGGAATCTGAGAAGGGCTTCTTTGGATCACATTGAGGCCTACGCTTATAAAGGAAATTTCATCCGTTCAAAACGTGAAAGAAGCTTTCTGAGAAACTTCTTTCTGATCTGTGAGTTCATCTCACAGAGTTACAACCTCTGCCTCAAAAAGCAGTTTGCTAACACTCTTTTCGTGGAATCTGCAAAGTGATATTTGGGAGTCTATTGGAGACCATGGTGATAAAGCAAATATCCTCACATAATAACTAAATGAAGATTTCTGAGAAACTGCATTGCCATGTGTGAATGCAACTCACAGAGTTACACGTTTCTCTTCAGTGATCAGTTTGTTAGCACAGTTTTCTGGAAATCTGCAATTAGATACTTCATAGCGCAATGAATATTACAGTGACAAAGGAAATATCCACAGATGAAAACTAGAAATAAGCTTTCTTAGAAACTTCATTGGTGATGTGTGAATTCATCTCACAGAGTTACACTTATGTTTCGTGGAGCAGTCCATTAACACTGTCTTTGGGGAATCTGAGAAGGGCTTCTTTGGATCACATTGAGGCCTACGCTGATAAAGGAAATTTCATCCGTTCAAAACGTGAAAGAAGCTTTCTGAGAAACTTCTTTCTGATCTGTGTGTTCATCTCACAGAGTTACAACCTCTGCCTCAAGAAGCAGTTTGCTAACACTCTTTTCGTGGAATCTGCAAAGTGATATTTGGGAGCCTATTGGGGGCCCATGGTAATAAAGGAATTATCTTCACATAATAACTAAAGAGAAGCTTTCTGAGAAACTGCATTGCCATGTGTGAATGCAACTCACAGAGTTACACGTTTCTCTTCAGTGATCAGTTTGTTAGCACAGTTTTCTGGAAATCTGCAATTAGATACTTCATAGCGCAATGAACATTACAGTGACAAAGGAAATATCCACAGATGAAACCTAGAAAGAAGCTTTCTTAGAAACTTCTTGGTGATGTGCGAATTCATTTCACAGAGTTACACTTATGTTTAGTGGAGCAGTGCATTAACACTGTCTTTGGGGAATCTGAGAAGGGCTTCTTTGGATCACATTGAGGCCTACGCTGATAAAGGAAATTTCATCCGTTCAAAACGTGAAAGAAGCTTTCTGAGAAACTTCTTTCTGATCTGTGACTTCATCTCACAGAGTTATAACCTCTGCCTCAAGAAGCAGTTTGCTAACACTCTTTTCGTGGAATCTCCAAAGTGATATTTGGGAGTCTATTGGAGACCATGGTGATAAAGCCAATATCCTAACATAATAACTAAAGAGAAGCTTTCTGAGAAACTGTATTGCCATGTGTGAATGCAACTCACAGAGTTTCAGGTTTCTCTTCAGTGATCAGTTTGTTAGCACAGTTTTCTGGAAATCTGCAATTAGATACTTCATAGCGCAATGAACATTACAGTGACAAAGGAATTATCCACAGATGAAAACTAGAAAGAAGCTTTCGTAGAAACTTCTTGGTGATGTGTGAATTCATCTCACAGAGTTACACTTATGTTTCGTGGAGCAGTCCATTAACACTGTCTTTGGGGAATCTGAGAAGGGTTTCTTTGGATCACATTGAGGCCTACGCTGATAAAGGAAATTTCATCCGTTCAAAACGTGAAAGAAGCTTTCTGAGAAACCTCTTTCTGATCCGTGAGTTCATCTCACAGGGTTACAACCTCTGCCTCAAGAAGCAGTTTGAAACACTCTTTTCGTGGAATCTGCAAAGTGATATTTGGGAGCCTATTGGGGCCCATGGTGATAAAGGAAATATCCTCACATAATAACTAAAGAGAAGCTTTCTGAGAAACTGCATTGCCATGTGTGAATGCAACTCACAGAGTTACACGTTTCTCTTCAGTGATCAGTTTGTTAGCACAGTTTTCTGGAAATCTGCAAATAGATACTTCATAGCCCAATGAACATTACAGTGACAAAGGAATTATCCACAGAGGAAATCTAGAAAGAAGCTTTCTTAGAAACTTCTTGGTGATGTGTGAATTCATCTCACAAAGTTACACTTATGTTTCGTGGAGCAGTCCATTAACACTGTCTTAGGGGAATCTGAGAAGGGCTTATTTGGATCACATTGAGGCCTACGCTGATAAAGGAAATTTCATCCGTTCAAAACGTGAAAGAAGCTTTCTGAGAAACTTCTTTCTGATCTGTGAGTTCATCTCACAGAGTTACAACCTCTACCTGAAGAAGCAGTTTGAAACACTCTTTTCGTGGAATCTGCAAAGTGATATTTGAGAGCCTATTGGGGCCCATGGTGATAAAGGAAATATCCTCACATAGTAACTAAAGAGAAGCTTTCTGAGAAACTGCATTGCCATGTGTGAATACAACTCACAGAGTTACACATTTCTCTTCAGTGATCACCTTGTTAGCACAGTTTTCTGGAAATCTGCAATTAGATACTTCATAGCGCAATGAAATTTACACTGACAAAGGAAATATCCACAGATGAAAACTAGAAAGAAGCTTTCTTAGAAACTTCTTGGTGATCTGTGAATTCATCTCAAAGATTTACACTTATGTTTCGTGGAGCAGTCCATTAACACTGTCTTTGGGGAAACTGAGACGGGCTTCTTTGGATCACATTGAGGCCAACGCTGATAAAGAAATTTCATCCGCTCAAACCGTGAAAGAACCTTTCTGAGAAACTTCTTTCTGATCTGTGAGTTCATCTCACAGAGTTACAACCTCTGCCTCAAGAAGCAGTTTGAAACACTCTTTTCGTGGAATCTGCAAAGTGATATTTGGGAGCCTATTGGGGCCCATGGTGATAAAGGGAATATCCTCACATAATAACTAAAGAGAAGCTTTCTGAGAAACTGCATTGCCATGTGTGAATGCAACTCACAGAGTTACACGTTTCTCTTCAGTGATCAGTTTGTTAGCACAGTTTTCTGGAAATCTGCAATTAGATACTTCATAGCGCAATGAACATTACAGTGACAAACGAAATATCCACAGTTGAAAACTAGAAATAAGCTTTCTTAGAAACTTCTTGGTGATGTGTGAATTCATCTCACAGAGTTACACTTATGTTTCGTGGAGCAGTCCATTAACACTGTCTTTGGGGAATCTGAGAAGGGCTTCTTTGGATCACATTGAGGCCTACGCTGATAAAGGAAATTTCATCCGTTCAAAACGTGAAAGAAGCTTTCTGAGAAACTTCTTTCTGATCTGTGACTTCATCTCACAGAGTAACAAACTCTGCCTCAAGAAGCAGTTTGCTAACACTCTTTTCGTGGAATCTGCAAAGTGATATTTGGGAATCTATTGGAGACCATGGTGATAAAGCAAATATCCTCACATAATAACTAAAGAGAAGCTTTCCTAGAAACTGCATTGCCATGTGTGAATGCAACTCACAGAGTTACACGTTTCTCTTCAGTGATCAGTTTGTTAGCACAGTTTTCTGGAAATCTGCAATTAGATACTTCATAGCGCAATGAACATTACAGTGAAAAAGAAATATCCACAGATGAAACCTAGAAAGAAGCTTTCTTAGAAACTTCTTGGTGATGTGTGAATTCGTCTCACAGAGTTACACTTATGTTTCGTGGAGCAGTGCATTAACACTGTCTTTGGGGAATCTGAGAAGGGCTTCTTTGGATCACCTTGAGGACTACGCTGATAAAGAATTTTCATCCGTTCAAAACGTGAAAGAAGCTTTCGGAGAAACTTCTTTCTGATCTGTGAGTTCATCTCACAGAGTTACAACCTCGGCCTCAAGAAGCAGTTTGAAACACTCTTTTCGTGAAATCTGCAAAGTGATATTTGGGAGCCTATTGGGGCCCATGGTGATAAAGGAAATATCCTCACATAATAACTAAAGAGAAGCTTTCTGAGAAACTGCATTGCCATGTGTGAATGCAACTCACAGAGTTACACGCTTCTCTTCAGTGATCAGTTTGTTAGCACAGTTTTCTGGAAATCTGCAATTAGATACTTCATAGCGCAATGAACATTACAGTGACAAAGGAAATATCCACAGATGAAACTTAGAAAGAAGCTGTCTTAGAAACTTCTTGGTGATGTGTGAATTCATCTCACAGAGTTACACTTATGTTTCGTGGAGCAGTGCATTAACACTGTCTTTGGGGAAACTGAGACGGGCTTCTTTGGATCACATTGAGGCCTACGCTGATAAAGAAATTTCATCCGTCCAAAACGTGAAAGAAGCTTTCTGAGAAACTTCTTTCTGATCTGTGACTTCATCTCACAGAGTTACAACCTCTGCCTCAAGAAGCAGTTTGC
The DNA here is from genome assembly GCF_007565055.1 of Rhinopithecus roxellana. Classification (NCBI taxonomy): domain Eukaryota; kingdom Metazoa; phylum Chordata; class Mammalia; order Primates; family Cercopithecidae; genus Rhinopithecus; species Rhinopithecus roxellana. The sequence goes on along the minus strand of NC_044560.1, from coordinate 96,350,248 downwards.
TAACACTCTTTTCGTGGAATCTGCAAAGTGATATTTGGGAGCCTAATGTGGGCCCATGGTGATAAAGGAATTATCTTCACATAATAACTAAAGAGAAGCTTTCTGAGAAACTGCATTGCCATGTGTGAATGCAACTCACAGAGTTGTACATTTCTCTTCAGTGATCAGTTTGTTAGCACAGTTTTCTGGAAATCTGCAATTAGATACTTCATAGCGCAATGAACATTACAGTGACAAAGGAAATATCCACAGATGAAAACTAGAAATAAGCTTTCTTAGAAACTTCATGGTGATGTGTGAATTCATCTCACAGAGTTACACTTATGTTTCGTGGAGCAGTCCATTAACACTGTCTTTGGGGAATCTGAGAAGGGCTTCTTTGGATCACATTGAGGCCTACGCTAATAAAGGAAATTTCATCCGTTCAAAACGTGAGAGAAGCTTCTGAGAAACTTCTTTCTCATCTGTGACTTCATCTCACAGAGTTACAACCTCTGTCTCAAGAAGCAGTTTGAAACAGTCTTTTCGTGGAATCTGCAAAGTGATATTTGGGAGCCCATTGGGGCCCATGGTGATAAAGGAAATATCCTCACATAATAACTAAAGAGAAGCTTTCTGAGAAACTGCATTGCCATGTGTGAATGCAACTCACAGAGTTGTACATTTCTCTTCAGTGATCAGTTTGTTAGCACAGTTTTCTGGAAATCTGCAATAGATACTTCATAGCGCAATGAACATTACAGTGACAAAGGAAATATCCACAGATGAAAACTAGAAATAAGCGTTCTTAGAAACTTCATGGTGATGTGTGAATTCATCTCACAGAGTTACACTTATGTTTCGTGGAGCAGTCCATTAACACTGTCTTTGGGGAATCTGAGAAGGGCTTCTTTGGATCACATTGAGGCCTACGCTGATAAAGGAAATTTCATCCGTTCAAAACGTGAGAGAAGCTTCTGAGAAACTTATTTCTGATCTGTGACTTCATCTCACAGAGTTACAACCTCTGTCTCAAGAAGCAGTTTGAAACAGTCTTTTCGTGGAATCTGCAAAGTGATATTTGGGAGCCCATTGGGGCCCATGGTGATAAAGGAAATATCCTCACATAATAACTAAAGAGAAGCTTTCTGAGAAACTGCATTGCCATGTGTGAATGCAACTCACAGAGTTACACGTTTCTCTTCAGTGATCAGTTTGTTAGCACAGTTTTCTGGAAATCTGCAATTAGATACTTTATAACCCAATGAACTTTACAGTGACAAAGGAAATATCCACAGATGAAAACTAGAAATAAGCTTTCTTAGAAACTTCTTGGTGATGTGTGAATTCATCTCACAGAGTTACACTTATGTTTCGGGGAGCAGTCCATTAACACTGTCTTGGGGAATCAGAGAAGGGCTTCTTTGGATCACATTGAGGCCTGCGCTGATAAAGGAAATTTCATCCGTTCAAAACGTGAAAGAAGCTTTCTGAGAAACTTCTTTCTGATCTGTGAGTTCATCTCACAGTGTTACAACCTCTGCCTCAAGAAGCAGTTTGAAACACTCTTTTCGTGCAATCTGCAAAGTGATATTTGGGAGCCTATTGGGGCCCATGGTGATAAAGGAAATATCCTCACATAATAACTAAAGAGAAGCTTTCTGAGAAACTGCATTGCCATGTGTGAATGCAACTCACAGAGTTACACGTTTCTCTTCAGTGATCAGTTTGTTAGCACATTTTTCTGGAAATCTGCAATTAGATACTTCATAGCGCAATGAACATTACAGTGACAAAGGAAATATCCACAGATGAAACCTAGAAAGAAGCTTTCTTAGAAACTTCTTGGTGATGTGTGAATTCATCTCACAGAGTTACACTTATGTTTCGTGGAGCAGTGCATTAACACTGTCTTTGGGGAATCTGAGAAGGGCTTCTTTGAATCAGATTGAGGCCTACACTGATAAAGGAAATTTCATCCGTTCAAAACATGAAAGAAGCTTTCTGAGAAACTTCTTTCTGATCTGTGACTTCATCTCACAGAGTTACAACCTCTGCCTCAAGAAGCAGTTTGCTAACACTCTTTTCGTGGAATCTGCAAAGTGATATTTGGGAGCCTATTTGGGGCCCATGGTAATAAAGGAATTATCTTCACATAATAACTAAAGAGAAGCTTTCTGAGAAACTGCATTGCCATGTGTGATTGCAACTCACAGAGTTACACGTTTCTCTTCAGTGATCAGTTTGTTAGCATAGTTTTCTGGAAATCTGCAATTAGATACTTCATAGCGCAACGAACATTACAGTGACAAAGGAAATATCCACAGATGAAAACTAGAAAGAAGCTTTCTTAGAAACTTCTTGGTGATGTGTGAATTCATCTCACATAGTTATACTTATGTTTCGTGGAGCAGTCCATTAACACTGTCTTTGGGGAATCTGAGAAGGGCTTCTTTGGATCACATTGAGGCCTACGCTGATAAAGGAAATTTCATCCGTTCAAAACGTGAAAGAAGCTTTCTGAGAAACTTCTTTCTGATCTGTGACTTCATCTCACAGAGTTACAACCTCTGTCTCAAGAAGCAGTTTGAAACACTCTTTTCGTGGAATCTGCAAAGTGATATTTGGGAGCCTATTGGGGCCCATGATGATAAAGGTAATATCCTCACATAATAACTAAAGAGAAGCTTTCTGAGAAACTGCATTGCCATGTGTGAATGCAACTCACAGAGTTACACGTTTCTCTTCAGTGATCAGTTTGTTAGCACAGTTTTCTGGAAATCTGCAAATAGATACTTCATAGCGCAACGAACATTACAGTGACAAAGGATATATCCACAGATGAAAACTAGAAAGTAGCTTTCTTCGAAACTTCTTGGTGATGTGTGAATTCCTCTCACAGAGTTACACTTTTGTTTCGTGGAACAGTCCATTAACACTGTCTGTGAGGAAAATGAGAAGGGCTTCCTTGGATCGCATTGAGGCCTACGCTGGTAAAGGAAATTTCATCCGTTCAAAACGTGAAAGAAGCTTTCTGAGAAACTTCTTTCCGATCTGTGAGTTCATCTCACAGACTGATAACTTAGACTTCAGGAACCAGTTTGCTAACCCTCTTTTCGTGGAATCTGCAAAGTGATATTTGTGAGCCCATAGGGGCCCATGGTGAAAAAGGAAATATCCTCACATAATAACTACAGAGAAACTTTCTGAGAGATTGCTTTCTGATGTTTTACTTCATCACACAGAGTTACACCCTTCCCTTCTTGAACCGTTTGCTAACACTGTTGTCGTGGATCCTGCAAAGGTATATTTGGGAGCACATTGAGGGCAATGGTGAAAAAGGAAGTATCCTCACATAATAACTAAAGAGGAGCTTCCGGAGAAACTGCATTGCTATGTGTGAATGCAACTCACAGAGTTACACGTATGTCTTCAGTGATCAGTTTGTTAGCACAGTTTTCTGGAAATCTGCAAATAGATACTTCATAGCGCAATGAACATTACAGTGACAAAGGATATATCCACAGATGAAAACTAGAAAAAAGCTTTCTTCGAAACTTCTTGGTGATGTGTGAATTCCTCTCACAGCATTACACTTATGTTCCGTGGAGCACTCCATTAACACTGTCTTTGAGGAACCCTAGAAGGGCTTCCTTGGATCGCATTGAGGCCTACGCTGGTAAAGGAAATTTCATCCGTTCATAACGTGAAAGAAGCTTTCTGAGAAACTTCTTTCTGATCTGTGAGTTCATCTCACGGACTTATAACTTAGACTTCAAGAAGCAGTTTGCTAACACTCTTTTCGTGGAATCTGCAAAGCGATTTTTGGGAGCCCATAGGGTCCCATGGTGAAAGAGGAAATATCCTCACACAATAACTATGGAGAAACTTTCTGAAAGATTGCTTTCTGATGTGTTTCTTCATCACACAGAGTTCCACTCTTCCCTTCTTGGAACAGTTTGCTAACACTGTTGTCGTGGATTCTGCAAAGGTATATTTCTGAGCACATTGAAGGCTATAGTGAAAAAGGAAATATCCTCACATAATAACTAAAGAGAAGCTTTCTGAGAAACTGCATTGCCATGTGTGAATGCAACTCACAGAGTTACACGTTTCTCTTCAGTGATCAGTTTGTTAGCGCAGTTTTCTGGAAATCTGCAAATAGATACTTCATAGCGCAATGAACATTACAGTGACAAAGGATATATCCACAGATGAAAACTAGAAAGAAGCTTTCTTAGAAACTTTTTGTGATGTGTGAATTCATCTCTGAGAGTTACACTTATGTTTCGTGGAGCAGTCCATTAACACTGTCTTTGAGGAACCTGAGAAGGACTTCCTTGGATCGCATTGAGGCCTATGCTGATAAAGGAAATTTCATCCGTTCAAAACGTGAAAGAAGCTTTCTGAGAAACTTCTTTCTGATCTGTGAGTTCATCTCACGGACTTATGACTTAGATTCAGGAAGCAGTTTGCTAACACTCTTTTCGTGTAATCTGCAAAGTGATATTTGGGAGCCCATAGGGGCCCATGGTGAAAAAGGAAATATCCTCACATAATAACTATGGAGAAACTTTCTGAGAGATTGCTTTCTGATGTGTTACTTCATCACACAGAGTTCCACCCTTCCCTTCTTGGAACAGTTTGCTAACACTGTTGTCGTGGATTCTGCAAAGGTATATTTGGGAGCACTTTGAGGGCTATGGTGAAAAAGGAAATATCCTCACATAATAACTAAAGAGAAGATTTGTGAGAAACTGCATTGCCATGTGTGAATGCAACTCACAGAGTTACAGGTTTCTCTTCAGTGATCAGTTTGTTAGCGCAGTTTTCTGGAAATCTGCAATTAGATACTTCATAGCGCAAAGAACCTTACGGTGACAAAGGAAATATCCACAGAAGAAAACTAGAAAGAAGCTTTCTTTGAAACTGCTTGGTGATGTGTGAATTCATCTCACAGAGTTACACTTATGTTTCGGGGAGCAGTCCATTAACACTGTCTTGGGGAATCAGAGAAGGGCTTCTTTGGATCACATTGAGGCCTGCGCTGATAAAGGAAATTTCATCCGTTCAAAACGTGAAAGAAGCTTTCTGAGAAACTTCTTTCTGATCTGTGAGTTCATCTCACAGTGTTACAACCTCTGCCTCAAGAAGCAGTTTGAAACACTCTTTTCGTGCAATCTGCAAAGTGATATTTGGGGGCCCATTGTGGCCCATGGTGATAAAGGAAATATCCTCACATAATAACTAAAGAGAAGCTTTCTGAGAAACTACATTGCCATGTGTGAATGCAACTCACAGAGTTACACGTTTCTCTTCAGTGATCACTTTGTTAGCACAGTTTTCTGGAAATCTGCAATTAGATACTTCATAGCGCAATGAACATTACAGTGACAAAGGAAATATCCACAGATGTAACCTAGAAAGAAGCTTTCTTAGAAACTTCTTGGTGATGAGTGAATTCATCTCACAGAGTTACACTTATGTTTCGTGGAGCAGTGCATTAACACTGTCTTTGGGGAATCTGAGAAGGGCTTCTTTGGATCACATTGAGGCCTACGCTGATAAAGGAAATTTCATCCGTTCAAAACGTGAAAGAAGCTTTCTGAGAAACTTCTTTCTGATCTGTGAGTTCATCTCACAGAGTTACAACCTCTGCCTCAAGAAGCAGTTTGCTAACACTCTTTTCGTGGAATCTGCATAGTGATATTTGGGAGCCTATTGGGGGCCCATGGTGATAAAGGAATTATCTTCACATAATAACTAAAGAGAAGCTTTCTGCGAAACTGCATTGCCATGTGTGAATGCAACTCACAGAGTTACACGTTTCTCTTCAGTGATCACTTTGTTAGCACAGTTTTCTGGAAATCTGCAATTAGATACTTCATAGCGCAATGAACATTACAGTGACAAAGGAAATATCCACAGATGAAAACTAGAAAGAAGCTTTCTTAGAAACTTCTTGGTGATGTGTGAATTCATCTCACAGAGTTACACTTATGTTTCGTGGAGCAGTCCATTAACACTGTCTTTGGGGAATCTGAGACGGGCTTCTTTGGATCACATTGAGGCCTACGCTGATAAAGGAAATTTCATCCGTTCAAAAAGTGAGAGAAGCTTTCTGAGAAACTTCTTTCTGATCTGTGACTTCATCTCACAGAGTTACAACCTCTGCCTCAAGAAGCAGTTTGAAACACTCTTTTCGTGGAATCTGCAAAGTGATATTTGGGGGCCCATTGTGGCCCATGGTGATAAAGGAAATATCCTCACATAATAACTAAAGAGAAGCTTTCTGAGAAACTACATTGCCATGTGTGAATGCAACTCACAGAGTTACACGTTTCTCTTCAGTGATCAGTTTGTTAGCACAGTTTTCTGGAAATCTGCAATAAGATACTTCATAGCGCAATGAACATTACAGTGACAAAGGAAATATCCACAGATGAAAACTAGAAAGAAGCTTTCTTAGAAACTTCTTGGTGATGTGTGAATTCATCTCACAGAGTTACCCTTATGTTTCGTGGAGCAGTGCATTAACACTGTTTGGGGAATCTGAGAAGGGCTTCTTTGGATCACATTGAGGCCTACGCTGATAAAGGAAATTTCATCCATTCAAAAAGTGAGAGAAGCTTTCTGAGAAACTTCTTTCTGATCTGTGACTTCATCTCACAGAGTTACAACCTCTGCCTCAAGAAGCAGTTTGAAACACTCTTTTCGTGGAATCTGCAAAGTGATATTTGGGAGCCTATTGGGGCCCATGGTGATAAAGGAAATATCCTCACATAATAACTAAAGAGAAGCTTTCTGAGAAACTGCATTGCCATGTGTGAATGCAACTCACAGAGTTACACGTTTCTCTTCAGTGTTCACTTTGTTTGCACAGTTTTCTGGAAATCTGCAATTAGATACTTCATAGCGCAATGAACATTACAGTGACAAAGGAAATATCCACAGATGAAAACTAGAAAGAAGCTTTCTTAGAAACTTCTTGGTGATGTGTGAATTCATCTCACAGAGTTACACTTATGTTTCGTGGAGAAGTCCATTAACACTGTCTTTGGGGAATCTGAGAAGGGCTTCTTTGGATCACATTGAGGCCTACACTGATAAAGGAAATTTCATCCGTTCAAAAAGTGAGAGAAGCTTTCTGAGAAACTTCTTTCTGATCTGTGAGTTCATCTCACAGAGTTACAACCTCTGCCTCAAGAAGCAGTTTGAAACACTCTTTTCGTGGAATCTGCAAAGTGATATTTGGGAGCCCATTGGGGCCCATGGTGATAAAGGAAATATCCTCACATAATAACTAAAGAGAAGCGTTCTGAGAAACTGCATTGCCATGTGTGACTGCAACTCGAAGAGTTACACGTTTCTCTTCAATAATCAGTTTGTTAGCACAGTTTTCTGGAAATCTGCAATTAGATACTTCATAGCGCAATGAACATTACAGTGACAAAGGAAATATCCAGAGATGAAAACTAGAAAGAAGCTTTCTTAGAAACTTCTTAGTGATGTGTGAATTCATCTCACAGAGTTACACTTACGTTTCGTGGAGCAGTCCATTAACACTGTCTTTGGGGAATCTGAGAAGGGCTTCTTTGGATCACATTGAGGCCTACGCTGATAAAGGAAATTTCATCCGTTCAAAACGTGAAAGGAGCTTTCTGAGAAACTTCTTCCTGATCTGTGAGTTCATCTCACAGAGTTACAACCTCTGCCTCAAGAAGCAGTTTGCTAACACTCTTTTCGTGGAATCTGCAAAGTGATATTTGGGAGCCTATTGGGGCCCATGGTGATAAAGGAAATATCCTCACATAATAACTAAAGAGAAGCTTTCTGAGAAACTGCATTGCCATGTGTGAATGCAACTCACAGAGTTGCACGTTTCTCTTCAGTGATCAGTTTGTTAGCACAGTTTTCTGAAAATCTGCAATTAGATACTTCATAGCGCAATGAACATTACAGTGACAAAGGAAATATCCACAGATGAAAACTAGAAAGAAGCTTTCTTAGAAACTTCTTGGTGATGTGTGAATTCATCTCACAGAGTTACACTTATGTTTCGTGGAGCAGTCCATTAACACTGTCTTTGGGGAATCTGAGAAGGGCTTCTTTGGATCACATTGAGGCCTACGCTTATAAAGGAAATTTCATCCGTTCAAAACGTGAAAGAAGCTTTCTGAGAAATTTCTTTCTGATCTGTGAGTTCATCTCACAGAGTTACAACCTCTGCCTCAAAAAGCAGTTTGCTAAAACTCTTTTCGTGGAATCTGCAAAGTGATATTTGGGAGTCTATTGGAGACCATGGTGATAAAGCAAATATCCTCACTTAATAACTAAATGAAGATTTCTGAGAAACTGCATTGCCATGTGTGAATGCAACTCACAGAGTTACACGTTTCTCTTCAGTGATCAGTTTGTTAGCACAGTTTTCTGGAAATCTGCAATTAGATACTTCATAGCGCAATGAACATTACAGTGACAAAGGAAATATCCACAGATGAAAACTAGAAATAAGCTTTCTTAGAAACTTCATGGTGATGTGTGAATTCATCTCACAGAGTTACACTTATGTTTCGTGGAGCAGTCCATTAACACTGTCTTTGGGGAATCTGAGAAGGGCTTCTTTGGATCACATTGAGGCCTACGCTGATAAAGGAAATTTCATCCGTTCAAAACGTGAAAGAAGCTTTCTGAGAAACTTCTTTCTGATCTGTGTGTTCATCTCACAGAGTTACAACCTCTGCCTCAAGAAGCAGTTTGCTAACACTCTTTTCGTGGAATCTGCAAAGTGATATTTGGGAGCCTATTGGGGGCCCATGGTAATAAAGGAATTATCTTCACATAATAACTAAAGAGAAGCTTTCTGAGAAACTGCATTGCCATGTGTGAATGCAACTCACAGAGTTACACGTTTCTCTTCAGTGATCAGTTTGTTAGCACAGTTTTCTGGAAATCTGCAATTAGATACTTCATAGCGCAATGAACATTACAGTGACAAAGGAAATATCCACAGATGAAACCTAGAAAGAAGCTTTCTTAGAAACTTCTTGGTGATGTGCGAATTCATTTCACAGAGTTACACTTATGTTTAGTGGAGCAGTGCATTAACACTGTCTTTGGGGAATCTGAGAAGGGCTTCTTTGGATCACATTGAGGCCTACGCTGATAAAGGAAATTTCATCCGTTCAAAACGTGAAAGAAGCTTTCTGAGAAACTTCTTTCTGATCTGTGACTTCATCTCACAGAGTTATAACCTCTGCCTCAAGAAGCAGTTTGCTAACACTCTTTTCGTGGAATCTCCAAAGTGATATTTGGGAGTCTATTGGAGACCATGGTGATAAAGCCAATATCCTAACATAATAACTAAAGAGAAGCTTTCTGAGAAACTGTATTGCCATGTGTGAATGCAACTCACAGAGTTTCAGGTTTCTCTTCAGTGATCAGTTTGTTAGCACAGTTTTCTGGAAATCTGCAATTAGATACTTCATAGCGCAATGAACATTACAGTGACAAAGGAATTATCCACAGATGAAAACTAGAAAGAAGCTTTCGTAGAAACTTCTTGGTGATGTGTGAATTCATCTCACAGAGTTACACTTATGTTTCGTGGAGCAGTCCATTAACACTGTCTTTGGGGAATCTGAGACGGGTTTCTTTGGATCACATTGAGGCCTACGCTGATAAAGGAAATTTCATCCGTTCAAAACGTGAAAGAAGCTTTCTGAGAAACCTCTTTCTGATCCGTGAGTTCATCTCACAGGGTTACAACCTCTGCCTCAAGAAGCAGTTTGAAACACTCTTTTCGTGGAATCTGCAAAGTGATATTTGGGAGCCTATTGGGGCCCATGGTGATAAAGGAAATATCCTCACATAATAACTAAAGAGAAGCTTTCTGAGAAACTGCATTGCCATGTGTGAATGCAACTCACAGAGTTACACGTTTCTCTTCAGTGATCAGTTTGTTAGCACAGTTTTCTGGAAATCTGCAAATAGATACTTCATAGCCCAATGAACATTACAGTGACAAAGGAATTATCCACAGAGGAAATCTAGAAAGAAGCTTTCTTAGAAACTTCTTGGTGATGTGTGAATTCATCTCACAAAGTTACACTTATGTTTCGTGGAGCAGTCCATTAACACTGTCTTAGGGGAATCTGAGAAGGGCTTATTTGGATCACATTGAGGCCTACGCTGATAAAGGAAATTTCATCCGTTCAAAACGTGAAAGAAGCTTTCTGAGAAACTTCTTTCTGATCTGTGAGTTCATCTCACAGAGTTACAACCTCTACCTGAAGAAGCAGTTTGAAACACTCTTTTCGTGGAATCTGCAAAGTGATATTTGAGAGCCTATTGGGGCCCATGGTGATAAAGGAAATATCCTCACATAGTAACTAAAGAGAAGCTTTCTGAGAAACTGCATTGCCATGTGTGAATACAACTCACAGAGTTACACATTTCTCTTCAGTGATCACCTTGTTAGCACAGTTTTCTGGAAATCTGCAATTAGATACTTCATAGCGCAATGAAATTTACACTGACAAAGGAAATATCCACAGATGAAAACTAGAAAGAAGCTTTCTTAGAAACTTCTTGGTGATCTGTGAATTCATCTCAAAGACTTACACTTATGTTTCGTGGAGCAGTCCATTAACACTGTCTTTGGGGAAACTGAGACGGGCTTCTTTGGATCACATTGAGGCCAACGCTGATAAAGAAATTTCATCCGCTCAAACCGTGAAAGAACCTTTCTGAGAAACTTCTTTCTGATCTGTGAGTTCATCTCACAGAGTTACAACCTCTGCCTCAAGAAGCAGTTTGAAACACTCTTTTCGTGGAATCTGCAAAGTGATATTTGGGAGCCTATTGGGGCCCATGGTGATAAAGGGAATATCCTCACATAATAACTAAAGAGAAGCTTTCTGAGAAACTGCATTGCCATGTGTGAATGCAACTCACAGAGTTACACGTTTCTCTTCAGTGATCAGTTTGTTAGCACAGTTTTCTGGAAATCTGCAATTAGATACTTCATAGCGCAATGAACATTACAGTGACAAACGAAATATCCACAGTTGAAAACTAGAAATAAGCTTTCTTAGAAACTTCTTGGTGATGTGTGAATTCATCTCACAGAGTTACACTTATGTTTCGTGGAGCAGTCCATTAACACTGTCTTTGGGGAATCTGAGAAGGGCTTCTTTGGATCACATTGAGGCCTACGCTGATAAAGGAAATTTCATCCGTTCAAAACGTGAAAGAAGCTTTCTGAGAAACTTCTTTCTGATCTGTGACTTCATCTCACAGAGTAACAAACTCTGCCTCAAGAAGCAGTTTGCTAACACTCTTTTCGTGGAATCTGCAAAGTGATATTTGGGAATCTATTGGAGACCATGGTGATAAAGCAAATATCCTCACATAATAACTAAAGAGAAGCTTTCCTAGAAACTGCATTGCCATGTGTGAATGCAACTCACAGAGTTACACGTTTCTCTTCAGTGATCAGTTTGTTAGCACAGTTTTCTGGAAATCTGCAATTAGATACTTCATAGCGCAATGAACATTACAGTGAAAAAGAAATATCCACAGATGAAACCTAGAAAGAAGCTTTCTTAGAAACTTCTTGGTGATGTGTGAATTCGTCTCACAGAGTTACACTTATGTTTCGTGGAGCAGTGCATTAACACTGTCTTTGGGGAATCTGAGAAGGGCTTCTTTGGATCACCTTGAGGACTACGCTGATAAAGAATTTTCATCCGTTCAAAACGTGAAAGAAGCTTTCGGAGAAACTTCTTTCTGATCTGTGAGTTCATCTCACAGAGTTACAACCTCGGCCTCAAGAAGCAGTTTGAAACACTCTTTTCGTGAAATCTGCAAAGTGATATTTGGGAGCCTATTGGGGCCCATGGTGATAAAGGAAATATCCTCACATAATAACTAAAGAGAAGCTTTCTGAGAAACTGCATTGCCATGTGTGAATGCAACTCACAGAGTTACACGCTTCTCTTCAGTGATCAGTTTGTTAGCACAGTTTTCTGGAAATCTGCAATTAGATACTTCATAGCGCAATGAACATTACAGTGACAAAGGAAATATCCACAGATGAAACTTAGAAAGAAGCTGTCTTAGAAACTTCTTGGTGATGTGTGAATTCATCTCACAGAGTTACACTTATGTTTCGTGGAGCAGTGCATTAACACTGTCTTTGGGGAAACTGAGACGGGCTTCTTTGGATCACATTGAGGCCTACGCTGATAAAGAAATTTCATCCGTCCAAAACGTGAAAGAAGCTTTCTGAGAAACTTCTTTCTGATCTGTGACTTCATCTCACAGAGTTACAACCTCTGCCTCAAGAAGCAGTTTGCTAACACTCTTTTCGTGGAATCTGCAAAGTGATATTTGGGAGCCTAATGTGGGCCCATGGTGATAAAGGAATTATCTTCACATAATAACTAAAGAGAAGCTTTCTGAGAAACTGCATTGCCATGTGTGAATGCAACTCACAGAGTTGTACATTTCTCTTCAGTGATCAGTTTGTTAGCACAGTTTTCTGGAAATCTGCAATTAGATACTTCATAGCGCAATGAACATTACAGTGACAAAGGAAATATCCACAGATGAAAACTAGAAATAAGCTTTCTTAGAAACTTCATGGTGATGTGTGAATTCATCTCACAGAGTTACACTTATGTTTCGTGGAGCAGTCCATTAACACTGTCTTTGGGGAATCTGAGAAGGGCTTCTTTGGATCACATTGAGGCCTACGCTAATAAAGGAAATTTCATCCGTTCAAAACGTGAGAGAAGCTTCTGAGAAACTTCTTTCTCATCTGTGACTTCATCTCACAGAGTTACAACCTCTGTCTCAAGAAGCAGTTTGAAACAGTCTTTTCGTGGAATCTGCAAAGTGATATTTGGGAGCCCATTGGGGCCCATGGTGATAAAGGAAATATCCTCACATAATAACTAAAGAGAAGCTTTCTGAGAAACTGCATTGCCATGTGTGAATGCAACTCACAGAGTTGTACATTTCTCTTCAGTGATCAGTTTGTTAGCACAGTTTTCTGGAAATCTGCAATAGATACTTCATAGCGCAATGAACATTACAGTGACAAAGGAAATATCCACAGATGAAAACTAGAAATAAGCTTTCTTAGAAACTTCATGGTGATGTGTGAATTCATCTCACAGAGTTACACTTATGTTTCGTGGAGCAGTCCATTAACACTGTCTTTGGGGAATCAGAGAAGGGCTTCTTTGGATCACATTGAGGCCTACGCTGATAAAGGAAATTTCATCCGTTCAAAACGTGAGAGAAGCTTCTGAGAAACTTATTTCTGATCTGTGACTTCATCTCACAGAGTTACAACCTCTGTCTCAAGAAGCAGTTTGAAACAGTCTTTTCGTGGAATCTGCAAAGTGATATTTGGGAGCCCATTGGGGCCCATGGTGATAAAGGAAATATCCTCACATAATAACTAAAGAGAAGCTTTCTGAGAAACTGCATTGCCATGTGTGAATGCAACTCACAGAGTTACACGTTTCTCTTCAGTGATCAGTTTGTTAGCACAGTTTTCTGGAAATCTGCAATTAGATACTTTATAACCCAATGAACTTTACAGTGACAAAGGAAATATCCACAGATGAAAACTAGAAATAAGCTTTCTTAGAAACTTCTTGGTGATGTGTGAATTCATCTCACAGAGTTACACTTATGTTTCGGGGAGCAGTCCATTAACACTGTCTTGGGGAATCAGAGAAGGGCTTCTTTGGATCACATTGAGGCCTGCGCTGATAAAGGAAATTTCATCCGTTCAAAACGTGAAAGAAGCTTTCTGAGAAACTTCTTTCTGATCTGTGAGTTCATCTCACAGTGTTACAACCTCTGCCTCAAGAAGCAGTTTGAAACACTCTTTTCGTGCAATCTGCAAAGTGATATTTGGGAGCCTATTGGGGCCCATGGTGATAAAGGAAATATCCTCACATAATAACTAAAGAGAAGCTTTCTGAGAAACTGCATTGCCATGTGTGAATGCAACTCACAGAGTTACACGTTTCTCTTCAGTGATCAGTTTGTTAGCACATTTTTCTGGAAATCTGCAATTAGATACTTCATAGCGCAATGAACATTACAGTGACAAAGGAAATATCCACAGATGAAACCTAGAAAGAAGCTTTCTTAGAAACTTCTTGGTGATGTGTGAATTCATCTCACAGAGTTACACTTATGTTTCGTGGAGCAGTGCATTAACACTGTCTTTGGGGAATCTGAGAAGGGCTTCTTTGAATCAGATTGAGGCCTACACTGATAAAGGAAATTTCATCCGTTCAAAACATGAAAGAAGCTTTCTGAGAAACTTCTTTCTGATCTGTGACTTCATCTCACAGAGTTACAACCTCTGCCTCAAGAAGCAGTTTGCTAACACTCTTTTCGTGGAATCTGCAAAGTGATATTTGGGAGCCTATTTGGGGCCCATGGTAATAAAGGAATTATCTTCACATAATAACTAAAGAGAAGCTTTCTGAGAAACTGCATTGCCATGTGTGATTGCAACTCACAGAGTTACACGTTTCTCTTCAGTGATCAGTTTGTTAGCATAGTTTTCTGGAAATCTGCAATTAGATACTTCATAGCGCAACGAACATTACAGTGACAAAGGAAATATCCACAGATGAAAACTAGAAAGAAGCTTTCTTAGAAACTTCTTGGTGATGTGTGAATTCATCTCACATAGTTATACTTATGTTTCGTGGAGCAGTCCATTAACACTGTCTTTGGGGAATCTGAGAAGGGCTTCTTTGGATCACATTGAGGCCTACGCTGATAAAGGAAATTTCATCCGTTCAAAACGTGAAAGAAGCTTTCTGAGAAACTTCTTTCTGATCTGTGACTTCATCTCACAGAGTTACAACCTCTGTCTCAAGAAGCAGTTTGAAACACTCTTTTCGTGGAATCTGCAAAGTGATATTTGGGAGCCTATTGGGGCCCATGATGATAAAGGTAATATCCTCACATAATAACTAAAGAGAAGCTTTCTGAGAAACTGCATTGCCATGTGTGAATGCAACTCACAGAGTTACACGTTTCTCTTCAGTGATCAGTTTGTTAGCACAGTTTTCTGGAAATCTGCAAATAGATACTTCATAGCGCAACGAACATTACAGTGACAAAGGATATATCCACAGATGAAAACTAGAAAGTAGCTTTCTTCGAAACTTCTTGGTGATGTGTGAATTCCTCTCACAGAGTTACACTTTTGTTTCGTGGAACAGTCCATTAACACTGTCTGTGAGGAAAATGAGAAGGGCTTCCTTGGATCGCATTGAGGCCTACGCTGGTAAAGGAAATTTCATCCGTTCAAAACGTGAAAGAAGCTTTCTGAGAAACTTCTTTCCGATCTGTGAGTTCATCTCACAGACTGATAACTTAGACTTCAGGAACCAGTTTGCTAACCCTCTTTTCGTGGAATCTGCAAAGTGATATTTGTGAGCCCATAGGGGCCCATGGTGAAAAAGGAAATATCCTCACATAATAACTACAGAGAAACTTTCTGAGAGATTGCTTTCTGATGTTTTACTTCATCACACAGAGTTACACCCTTCCCTTCTTGAACCGTTTGCTAACACTGTTGTCGTGGATCCTGCAAATGTATATTTGGGAGCACATTGAGGGCAATGGTGAAAAAGGAAGTATCCTCACATAATAACTAAAGAGGAGCTTCCGGAGAAACTGCATTGCTATGTGTGAATGCAACTCACAGAGTTACACGTATGTCTTCAGTGATCAGTTTGTTAGCACAGTTTTCTGGAAATCTGCAAATAGATACTTCATAGCGCAATGAACATTACAGTGACAAAGGATATATCCACAGATGAAAACTAGAAAAAAGCTTTCTTCGAAACTTCTTGGTGATGTGTGAATTCCTCTCACAGCATTACACTTATGTTCCGTGGAGCACTCCATTAACACTGTCTTTGAGGAACCCTAGAAGGGCTTCCTTGGATCGCATTGAGGCCTACGCTGGTAAAGGAAATTTCATCCGTTCATAACGTGAAAGAAGCTTTCTGAGAAACTTCTTTCTGATCTGTGAATTCATCTCACGGACTTATAACTTAGACTTCAAGAAGCAGTTTGCTAACACTCTTTTCGTGGAATCTGCAAAGCGATTTTTGGGAGCCCATAGGGTCCCATGGTGAAAGAGGAAATATCCTCACACAATAACTATGGAGAAACTTTCTGAAAGATTGCTTTCTGATGTGTTTCTTCATCACACAGAGTTCCACTCTTCCCTTCTTGGAACAGTTTGCTAACACTGTTGTCGTGGATTCTGCAAAGGTATATTTCTGAGCACATTGAAGGCTATAGTGAAAAAGGAAATATCCTCACATAATAACTAAAGAGAAGCTTTCTGAGAAACTGCATTGCCATGTGTGAATGCAACTCACAGAGTTACACGTTTCTCTTCAGTGATCAGTTTGTTAGCGCAGTTTTCTGGAAATCTGCAAATAGATACTTCATAGCGCAATGAACATTACAGTGACAAAGGATATATCCACAGATGAAAACTAGAAAGAAGCTTTCTTAGAAACTTTTTGTGATGTGTGAATTCATCTCTGAGAGTTACACTTATGTTTCGTGGAGCAGTCCATTAACACTGTCTTTGAGGAACCTGAGAAGGACTTCCTTGGATCGCATTGAGGCCTATGCTGATAAAGGAAATTTCATCCGTTCAAAACGTGAAAGAAGCTTTCTGAGAAACTTCTTTCTGATCTGTGAGTTCATCTCACGGACTTATGACTTAGATTCAGGAAGCAGTTTGCTAACACTCTTTTCGTGTAATCTGCAAAGTGATATTTGGGAGCCCATAGGGGCCCATGGTGAAAAAGGAAATATCCTCACATAATAACTATGGAGAAACTTTCTGAGAGATTGCTTTCTGATGTGTTACTTCATCACACAGAGTTCCACCCTTCCCTTCTTGGAACAGTTTGCTAACACTGTTGTCGTGGATTCTGCAAAGGTATATTTGGGAGCACTTTGAGGGCTATGGTGAAAAAGGAAATATCCTCACATAATAACTAAAGAGAAGATTTGTGAGAAACTGCATTGCCATGTGTGAATGCAACTCACAGAGTTACAGGTTTCTCTTCAGTGATCAGTTTGTTAGCGCAGTTTTCTGGAAATCTGCAATTAGATACTTCATAGCGCAAAGAACCTTACGGTGACAAAGGAAATATCCACAGAAGAAAACTAGAAAGAAGCTTTCTTTGAAACTGCTTGGTGATGTGTGAATTCATCTCACAGAGTTACACTTATGTTTCGTGGAGCAGTCCATTAACACTGTCTTTCAGGAACCTGAGAAGTGCTTCCTTGAATCGCATTGATGCCTACGCTTATAAAGGAAATTTCATCCGTTCAAAACGTGAAAGAAGCTTTCTGAGAAACTTCTTTCTGATCTGTGAGTTCATCTCACAGACTTACAACTTAGACTTCAGGAAGCAGTTTGCTAACACTCTTTTCGTGGAATCTGCAAAGTGATATTTGGGAACCCATAGGGTCCCATGGTGAAAGAGGAAATATCCTCACATAATATCTATGGAGAAACTTTCTAAGAGATTGCTTTCTGATGTTTTACTTCATCACAGAGAGTTCCACCCTTCCCTTCTTGGAACAGTTTGCTAACACTCTTGTCGTGGATTCTTCAAACTTATATTTGGGAGCATATTGAGGGCTATGGTAAAAAAGGAAGTATCCTCACATAATAACTAAAGAGGAGCTTCCGGAGAAACTGCATTTCCATGTGTGAATGCAACTCACAGAGTTACACGTTTCTCTTCTGTGATCAGTTTGTTAGCACAGTTTTCTGGAAATCTGCAATTAGATACTTCATAGCGCAATGAACCTTACGGTGAGAAAGGAAATATCCACAGATGAAAACCAGAAAGAAGCTTTCCTCGAAACTTCTTGGTGATGTGTGAATTCATCTCACAGGGTTACACGTATGTTTCGTGGAGCAGTCCATTAACACTGTCTTTGAGGAACCTGAGAAGGGCTTCCTTGGATCGCATTGAGGCCTAGGCTGATAAAGGAAATTTCATCCGTTCAAAACGTGAAAGAAGCTTTCTGAGAAACTTCTTTCTGATCGGTGAGTTCAATCACAGACTTGTAACTTAGACTTCAGAAAGCAGTTTGCTAACACTCTTTTCGTGGAATGTGGAAAGTGATATTTGGGAGCCCATAGGGGCCCATGGTGAGAAAGGAAATATCCTCACATATTAACTATGGAGAAACTTTCTGAGAGATTGCTTTCTGATGTCTTACTTAATCACACAGAGTTCCACCGTTCCCTTCTTGGAAGAGTTTGCTAACACTGTTGTCGTGGATTCTGCAAAGTTATATTTCTGAGCACATTGAGGGCTATAGTGAAAAAGGAAATATCCTCACATAATAACTAAAGAGAAGCTTTCTGAGAAACTGCATTGCCATGTGTGAATGCAACTCACAGAGTTACACGTTTCTCTTCAGTGATCAGTTTGTTAGCACAGTTTTCTGGAAATCTGCAAATAGATACTTCATAGCGCAACGAACATTACAGTGACAAAGGATATATCCACAGATGAAAACTAGAAAGTAGCTTTCTTCGAAACTTCTTGGTGATGTGTGAATTCCTCTCACAGAGTTACACTTTTGTTTCGTGGAACAGTCCATTAACACTGTCTTTGAGGAAAATGAGAAGGGCTTCCTTGGATCGCATTGAGGCCTACGCTGGTAAAGGAAATTTCATCCGTTCAAAACGTGAAAGAAGCTTTCTGAGAAACTTCTTTCTGATCTGTGAGTTCATCTCACGGACTTATAACTTAGACATCAGGAAGCAGTTTGCTAACACTCTTTTCGTGGAATCTGCAAAGTGATATTTGGGAGCCCATAGGGTCCCATGTTGAAAGAGGAAATATCCTCACATAATAACTATGGAGAAACTTTTCTGAAAGATTGCTTTCTGATGTGTTACTTCATCACACAGAGTTCCACTCTTCCCTTCTTTGAACAGTTTTCTAACACGGTTGTCGTGGATTCTGCAAAGGTATATTTGGGAGCACACTGAGGGCATTGGTGAAAAAGGAAATATCCTCACATAATAACTAAAGAGAAGCTTTCTGAGAAACTGCATTGCCATGTGTGAATGCAACTCACAGAGTTACACGTTTCTCTTCAGTGATCAGTTTGTTAGCACAGTTTTCTGGAAATCTGCAATTAGATAATTCATAGCGCAGTGAAGATTTCAGTGACAAAGGATATATCCACAGATGAAAACTAGAAAGAAGCTTTCTTAGAAACTTTTTGTGATGTGTGAATTCATCTCACAGAGTTACACTTATGTTTCGTGGAGCAGTCCATTAACACTGTCTTTGAGGAACTTGAGAAGGGCTTCCTTGGATCGCATTGAGGCCTATGCTGATAAAGGAAATTTCATCCGTTCAAAACGTGAAAGAAGCTTTCTGAGAAACTTCTTTCCGATCTGTGAGTTCATCTCACAGACTGATAACTTAGACTTCAGGAACCAGTTTGCTAACCCTCTTTTCGTGGAATCTGCAAAGTGATATTTGTGAGCCCATAGGGGCCCATGGTGAAAAAGGAAATATCCTCACATAATAACTACAGAGAAACTTTCTGAGAGATTGCTTTCTGATGTTTTACTTCATCACACAGAGTTACACCCTTCCCTTCTTGAACCGTTTGCTAACACTGTTGTCGTGGATCCTGCAAAGGTATATTTGGGAGCACATTGAGGGCAATGGTGAAAAAGGAAGTATCCTCACATAATAACTAAAGAGGAGCTTCCGGAGAAACTGCATTGCTATGTGTGAATGCAACTCACAGAGTTACACGTATGTCTTCAGTGATCAGTTTGTTAGCACAGTTTTCTGGAAATCTGCAAATAGATACTTCATAGCGCAATGAACATTACAGTGACAAAGGATATATCCACAGATGAAAACTAGAAAAAAGCTTTCTTCGAAACTTCTTGGTGATGTGTGAATTCCTCTCACAGCATTACACTTATGTTCCGTGGAGCACTCCATTAACACTGTCTTTGAGGAACCCTAGAAGGGCTTCCTTGGATCGCATTGAGGCCTACGCTGGTAAAGGAAATTTCATCCGTTCATAACGTGAAAGAAGCTTTCTGAGAAACTTCTTTCTGATCTCTGAGTTCATCTCACGGACTTATAACTTAGACTTCAAGAAGCAGTTTGCTAACACTCTTTTCGTGGAATCTGCAAAGCGATTTTTGGGAGCCCATAGGGTCCCATGGTGAAAGAGGAAATATCCTCACACAATAACTATGGAGAAACTTTCTGAAAGATTGCTTTCTGATGTGTTTCTTCATCACACAGAGTTCCACTCTTCCCTTCTTGGAACAGTTTGCTAACACTGTTGTCGTGGATTCTGCAAAGGTATATTTCTGAGCATATTGAAGGCTATAGTGAAAAAGGAAATATCCTCACATAATAACTAAAGAGAAGCTTTCTGAGAAACTGCATTGCCATGTGTGAATGCAACTCACAGAGTTACACGTTTCTCTTCAGTGATCAGTTTGTTAGCGCAGTTTTCTGGAAATCTGCAAATAGATACTTCATAGCGCAATGAACATTACAGTGACAAAGGATATATCCACAGATGAAAACTAGAAAGAAGCTTTCTTAGAAACTTTTTGTGATGTGTGAATTCATCTCTGAGAGTTACACTTATGTTTCGTGGAGCAGTCCATTAACACTGTCTTTGAGGAACCTGAGAAGGACTTCCTTGGATCGCATTGAGGCCTATACTGATAAAGGAAATTTCATCCGTTCAAAACGTGAAAGAAGCTTTCTGAGAAACTTCTTTCTGATCTGTGAGTTCATCTCACGGACTTATGACTTAGATTCAGGAAGCAGTTTGCTAACACTCTTTTCGTGTAATCTGCAAAGTGATATTTGGGAGCCCATAGGGGCCCATGGTGAAAAAGGAAATATCCTCACATAATAACTATGGAGAAACTTTCTGAGAGATTGCTTTCTGATGTGTTACTTCATTACACAGAGTTCCACCCTTCCCTTCTTGGAACAGTTTGCTAACACTGTTGTCGTGGATTCTGCAAAGGTATATTTGGGAGCACTTTGAGGGCTATGGTGAAAAAGGAAATATCCTCACATAATAACTAAAGAGAAGATTTGTGAGAAACTGCATTGCCATGTGTGAATGCAACTCACAGAGTTACACGTTTCTCTTCAGTGATCAGTTTGTTAGCACAGTTTTCTGGAAATCTGCAATTAGATACTTCATAGCGCAAAGAACCTTACGGTGACAAAGGAAATATCCACAGAAGAAAACTAGAAAGAAGCTTTCTTTGAAACTGCTTGGTGATGTGTGAATTCATCTCACAGAGTTACACTTATGTTTCGTGGAGCAGTCCATTAACACTGTCTTTGAGGAACCTGAGAAGTGCTTCCTTGGATCGCATTGAGGACTACGCTGATAAAGGAAATTTCATCCGTTCAAAATGTGAAAGAATCTTTCTGAGAAACTTCTTTCTGATCTGTGACTTCATCTCCCAGACCTATAACTTAGGCTTCAGGAAGCAGTTTGCTAACACTCTTTTCGTGGAATCTGCAAAGTGATATTTGTGAGCCCATAGGGGCCCATGGTGAAAAAGGAAATATCCTCACATAATAACTATGGAGAAACTTTCTGAGAGATTGCTTTCTGATGTGTTACTTCATCACACAGAGTTCCAGCCTTCCCTTCTTGGAACAGTTTGCTAATACTGTTGTCGTGGATTCTACAAAGGTGTATTTTTGAGCACATTGAGGGCTATAGTGAAAAAGGAAATATCCTCACATAATAACTGAAGAGAAGATTTCTGAGGACCTGCATTGCCATGTGTGAATGCAACTCACAGAGTTACACGTTTCTCTTCTGTGATCAGTTTGTTAGCACAGTTTTCTGGAAATCAGCAATTAGATACTTCATAGCGCAATGAACCTTACGGTGACAAAGGAAACATCCACAGATGAAAACTAGAAAGAAGCTTTCTTAGAAACATCTTGGTGATGTGAGAATTCATCTCACAGAGTTACACTTATGTTTCGTGGAGCAGTCCATTAACACTGTCTTTCAGGAACCTGAGAAGGGCTTCCTTGAATCGCATTGATGCCTACGCTTATAAAGGAAATTTCATCCGTTCAAAACGTGAAAGAAGCTTTCTGAGAAACTTCTTTCTGATCTGTGAGTTCATCTCACAGACTTACAACTTAGACTTCAGGAAGCAGTTTGCTAACACTCTTTTCGTGTAATCTGCAAAGTGATATTTGGGAGCCCATAGGGTCCCATGGTGAAAGAGGAAATATCCTCACATAATAACTATGGAGAAACTTTCTAAGAGATTGCTTTCTGATGTTTTACTTCATCACAGAGAGTTCCACCCTTCCCTTCTTGGAACAGTTTGCTAACACTCTTGTCGTGGATTCTTCAAACGTATATTTGGGAGCATATTGAGGGCTATGGTAAAAAAGGAAGTATCCTCACATAATAACTAAAGAGGAGCTTCCGGAGAAACTGCATTTCCATGTGTGAATGCAACTCACAGAGTTACACGTTTCTCTTCTGTGATCAGTTTGTTAGCACAGTTTTCTGGAAATCTGCAATTAGATACTTCATAGCGCAATGAACCTTACGGTGAGAAAGGAAATATCCACAGATGAAAACCAGAAAGAAGCTTTCCTCGAAACTTCTTGGTGATGTGTGAATTCATCTCACAGGGTTACACGTATGTTTCGTGGAGCAGTCCATTAACACTGTCTTTGAGGAACCTGAGAAGGGCTTCCTTGGATCGCATTGAGGCCTAGGCTGATAAAGGAAATTTCATCCGTTCAAAACGTGAAAGAAGCTTTCTGAGAAACTTCTTTCTGATCGTTGAGTTCAATCACAGACTTGTAACTTAGACTTCAGAAAGCAGTTTGCTAACACTCTTTTCGTGGAATGTGGAAAGGGATATTTGGGAGCCCATAGGGGCCCATGGTGAGAAAGGAAATATCCTCACATATTAACTATGGAGAAACTTTCTGAGAGATTGCTTTCTGATGTCTTACTTAATCACACAGAGTTCCACCGTTCCCTTCTTGGAAGAGTTTGCTAACACTGTTGTCGTGGATTCTGCAAAGGTATATTTCTGAGCACATTGAGGGCTATAGTGAAAAAGGAAATATCCTCACATAATAACTAAAGAGAAGCTTTCTGAGAAACTGCATTGCCATGTGTGAATGCAACTCACAGAGTTACACGTTTCTCTTCAGTGATCAGTTTGTTAGCACAGTTTTCTGGAAATCTGCAAATAGATACTTCATAGCGCAATGAACATTACAGTGACAAAGGATATATCCACAGATGAAAACTAGAAAGTAGCTTTCTTCGAAACTTCTTGGTGTTGTGTGAATTCCTCTCACAGAGTTACACTTTTGTTTCGTGGAACAGTCCATTAACACTGTCTTTGAGGAAAATGAGAATGGCTTCCTTGGATCGCATTGAGGCCTACGCTGGTAAAGGAAATTTCATCCGTTCAAAACGTGAAAGAAGCTTTCTGAGAAACTTCTTTCTGATCTGTGAGTTCATCTCACGGACTTATAACTTAGACATCAGGAAGCAGATTGCTAACACTCTTTTCGTAGAATCTGCAAAGTGATATTTGGGAGCCCATAGGGTCCCATGTTGAAAGAGGAAATATCCTCACATAATAACTATGGAGAAACTTTCTGAAAGATTGCTTTCTGATGTGTTACTTCATCACACAGAGTTCCACTCTTCCCTTCTTGGAACAGATTTCTAACACTGTTGTCGTGGATTCTGCAAAGGTATATTTGGGAGCACACTGAGGGCAATGGTGAAAAAGGAAATATCCTCACATAATAACTAAAGAGAAGCTTTCTGAGAAACTGCATTGCCATGTGTGAATGCAACTCACAGAGTTACACGTTTCTCTTCAGTGATCAGTTTGTTAGCACAGTTTTCTGGAAATCTGCAATTAGATAATTCATAGCGCAGTGAAGATTTCAGTGACAAAGGATATATCCACAGATGAAAACTAGAAAGAAGCTTTCTTAGAAACTTTTTGTGATGAGTGAACTCATCTCACAGAGTTACACTTATGTTTCGTGGAGCAGTCCATTAACACTGTCTTTGAGGAACTTGAGAAGGGCTTCCTTGGATCGCATTGAGGCCTATGCTGATAAAGGAAATTTCATCCGTTCAAAACGTGAAAGAAGCTTTCTGAGAAACTTCTTTCCGATCTGTGAGTTCATCTCACAGACTGATAACTTAGACTTCAGGAACCAGTTTGCTAACCCTCTTTTCGTGGAATCTGCAAAGTGATATTTGTGAGCCCATAGGGGCCCATGGTGAAAAAGGAAATATCCTCACATAATAACTACAGAGAAACTTTCTGAGAGATTGCTTTCTGATGTTTTACTTCATCACACAGAGTTACACCCTTCCCTTCTTGAACCGTTTGCTAACACTGTTGTCGTGGATCCTGCAAATGTATATTTGGGAGCACATTGAGGGCAATGGTGAAAAAGGAAGTATCCTCACATAATAACTAAAGAGGAGCTTCCGGAGAAACTGCATTGCTATGTTTGAATGCAACTCACAGAGTTACACGTATGTCTTCAGTGATCAGTTTGTTAGCACAGTTTTCTGGAAATCTGCAAATAGATACTTCATAGCGCAATGAACATTACAGTGACAAAGGATATATCCACAGATGAAAACTAGAAAAAAGCTTTCTTCGAAACTTCTTGGTGATGTGTGAATTCCTCTCACAGCATTACACTTATGTTCCGTGGAGCACTCCATTAACATTGTCTTTGAGGAACCCTAGAAGGGCTTCCTTGGATCGCATTGAGGCCTACGCTGGTAAAGGAAATTTCATCCGTTCATAACGTGAAAGAAGCTTTCTGAGAAACTTCTTTCTGATCTGTGAGTTCATCTCACGGACTTATAACTTAGACTTCAAGAAGCAGTTTGCTAACACTCTTTTCGTGGAATCTGCAAAGCGATATTTGGGAGCCCCTAGGGTCCCATGGTGAAAGAGGAAATATCCTCACACAATAACTATGGAGAAACTTTCTGAAAGATTGCTTTCTGATGTGTTTCTTCATCAAACAGAGTTCCACTCTTCCCTTCTTGGAACAGTTTGCTAACACTGTTGTCGTGGATTCTGCAAATTTATATTTGGGAACACATTGAGGCCTATTGTGAAAAAGGAAGTATCCTCACGTAATAAAGAAAGAGAAGCTTTCTGAGAAACTGCATTGCCCTGTGTGAATGCAACTCACAGAGTTACAAGTTTCTCTTCAGTGATCAGTTTGTTAGCACAGTTTTCTGGAAATCTACAATTAGATACTTCATAGCGCAATGTACCTTACGGTGACAAAGGAAATGTCCACAGATGAAAACTAGAAAGAAGCTTTCTTAGAAACTTCTTGGTGATGTGTGAATTCATCTCACACAGTTACACTTATGTTTCGTGGAGCAGTCTATTAACACTGTCTTTGAGGAACCTGAGAAGGGCTTCCTTGCATCGCATTGAGGCCTAGGCTGATAAAGGAAATTTCATCCGTTCAAAACGTGAAAGAAGCTTTCTGAGAAACATCTTTCTGATCCGGGAGTTCAATCACAGACTTGTAACTTAGACCTCAGAAAGCAGTTTGCTAACACTCTTTTCGTGGAATGTGGAAAGTGATATTTGGGAGCCCATAGGGGCCCATGGTGAAAAAGGAAATATCCTCACATAATAACTACAGAGAAACTTTCTGAGAGATTGCTGTCTGATGTGTTACTTCATCACTAAGAGTTCCACCCTTCCATTCTTGGAACCGTTTGCTAACAGTGTTGTCGTGGATTCTGCAAAGCTATATTTGGGAGCACATTGAGGGCTATGGTGAAAAAGGAAATATCCTCACATCATAACTAAAGAGAAGCTTTCTGAGAAACTGCATTGCCATGTGTGAATGCAACTCACAGAGTTACACGTTTCTCTTCAGTGATCAGTTTGTTAACACAGTTTTCTTGAAATGTGCAATTAGATACTTCATAGCGCAATGAATATTACAGTGACAAAGGATATATCCACAGACGAGAACTAGAAAGAAGCTTTATTAGAACCTTTTTGGTGATGTGTGAATTAATCTCACAGAGTTACACTTATGTTTCGTGGAGCAGTCAATTAACACTCTCCTTGAGGAACCTGTGAAGGGCTTCCTTGGATCGCATTGAGGACTACGCTGATAAAGGAAATTTCATCCGTTCAAAACGTGAAAGAAGCTTTCTGAGAAACTTCTTTCTGATCTGTGTGTTCATCTCACAGACTTATAACTTTGACTTCACGAAGCAGTTTGCTACCACTCTTTCCGTGGAATCTGGAAAGTGATATTTGGGAGCTCAAAGACGCCCATGGTGAAAACAGGAAATATCCTCACATAATAACTACAGAGAAACTTTCTGAGAGATTGCTTTCTGATGTGTTACTTCATCACAAAGAGGTCCACCCTTCCATTCTTGGAACCGTTTGCTAACACTGTTGTCGTGGATTCTGCAAAGGTATATTTGGGAGCATTTGAGGGCTACGTTCAAAAAGGTAGTATCCTGACATAATAACTACAGAGAAGCTTTCTGAGAAACTGCATTGCCATGTGTGAATGCAACTCACAGAGTTACACGTTTCTCTTCAGTGATCAGTTTGTTAGCACAGTTTTCTGGAAATCTGCAATTAGATACTTCAAAGCGCAATGAAACTTACGGTGACAAAGGAAATATCCACAGTTGAAAACCAGAAAGAAGCTGTCTTAGAAACTTCTTGGTGATGTGTGAATTCATCTCACAGAGTTACACTAATGTTTCGTGGAGCAGTCCATTAACACTGTCTTTGAGGAACCTGAGAAGGGCATCATTGGATCACATTCATTCGGAGGCTGATAAAGGAAATTTCAACCGTTCAAAACGTGAAAGAAGCTTTCTGAGCAACTTCTTTCTGATCTGTGTGTTCATCTCACAGACTTATAACTTAGACTTCAGGAAGCAGTTTGCTCACACTCTTTTCTTGATATCTGCAAAGTGATATTTGGGAGCGCATAGGGTCCCATGGTGAAGAAGGAAATATCCTCACCTAATAACTACGGAGAAACTTTCTGAGAGATTGCTTTCTGATGTGTTACTTCATCACACAGATTTCCACCCTTCCCTTCTTGGAACAGTTTGCTAAAACTGTTGTCGTGGATTCTGCAAAGGTATATTTGGGAGCACATTGAGGGCTATGGTGTAAAAGGCAATATCCTCACATAATAACTAAATAGAAGCTTTCTGAGAAACTGCATTGCCATGTGTGAATGCATCTCACAGAGTTACACGTTTCTCTTCAGTGATCAGTTTGTTAGCACAGTTTTCTGGATATCTGCAATTAGATACTTCATAGCGCAATGAACATTACAGTGACAAAGGAAATATCCACAGATGAAAACCACAAAGAAGCTTTCTTAGAAACTTCTTGGTGATGTGTGAATTCATCTCACAGAGTTACACTTATGTTTCGTGGAGCAGTCCATTAACACTGTGTTTGAGGAACCTGAGAAGGGCTTCTTTGGATCATATTCAGACCTACGTTGATAAAGGAATTTTCATCCGTTCAAAACGTGAAAGAAGCTTTCTGAGAAACTTCTTTCTGATCTGTGAGTTCATCTCACAGACTTATAACTTAGACTTCAGGAAGCAGTTTGCTAACACTCTTTTCGTGGAATCTGCAAAGTGATATTTGGGAGCCCATAAGGTCCCATGGTGAAAAAGGAAATATCCTCACATAATAACTATGTAGAAACTTTCTGAGAGATTGCTTTCTGATGTGTTACTTCATCACACAGAGTTCCACCCTTCCCTTCTTGGAACAGTTTGCTAAAACTGTTGTCGTGGATTCTGCAAAGTTATATTTGGGAACACATTGAGGGCTATGGTTAAAAAGGAAATATCTTCACAAAATATCTAAAGAGAAGCTTTCTGAGAAACTGCATTGCCATGAGTGAATGCAACTCACAGAGTTACACGTTTCACTTCAGTGATCAGTTTGGTAGCACAGTTTTCTGGAAATCTGCAATTAGATACTTCATTGCGCAATGAACCTTACGGTGACAAAAGAAATATCCACAGATGAAAACTAGTGAGAAGCTTTCTTAGAAACTTCTTGGTGATGTTTGAATTCATCTCACAGAGTTACACTTATGTTTCGTGGAGCAGTCAATTAGCACTGTCTTTGAGGAACCTAAGAAGGGCTTCCTTGGATCGCATTGAGGCCTTGGCTGATAAGGGAAATTTCGTCCGTTCAAAACGTGAAAGAAGCTTTCTGAGAAACTCCTTTCTGATCTGTGTGTTCATATCACACACTTATAACTTAGACTTCAGGAAGCAGTTTGCTAACACTCTTTTCGTGGAATCTGCAAAGTGATATTTGGGAGCCCTTAGGGGCCCATGGTGAAAAAGGAAATATCCTCACCGAATAACTATGGAGAAACTTTCTGAGAGATTGCTTTCTGATGTGTTACTTCATCACACAGAGTTCCACCCTTCCCTTCTTGAAACAGTTTGCTAACACTGTTGTCGTGGATTCTGCAAAGGTATATTTGGGAGCACTTTGAGGGCTATGGTGAAAAAGGAAATATCCTCACATAATAACTAAAGAGAAGATTTGTGAGAAACTGCATTGCCATGTGTGAATGCAACTCACAGAGTTACAAGTTTCTCTTCAGTGATCAGTTTGTTAGCACAGTTGTCTGGAAATCTGCAATTAGATACTTCATAGCGCAAAGAACCTTACGGTGACAAAGGAAATATCCACAGAAGAAAACTAGAAAGAAGCTTTCTTTGAAACTGCTTGGTGATGTGTGAATTCATCTCACAGAGTTACACTTATGTTTCGTGGAGCAGTCCATTAACACTGTCTTTGAGGAACCTGAGAAGGGCTTCCTTGGATCGCATTGAGGACTACGCTGATAAAGGAAATTTCATCCGTTCAAAATGTGAAAGAATCTTTCTGAGAAACTTCTTTCTGATCTGTGACTTCATCTCACACACCTATAACTTAGGCTTCAGGAAGCAGTTTGCTAACACTCTTTTCGTGGAATCTGCAAAGTGATATTTGGGAGCCCATAGGGTCCCATGGTGAAAGAGGAAATATCCTCACATAATAACTATGGAGAAACGTTCTAAGAGATTGCTTTCTGATGTTTTACTTCATCACAGAGAGTTCCACCCTTCCCTTCTTGGAACAGTTTGCTAACACTCTTGTCGTGGATTCTTCAAACGTATATTTGGGAGCATATTGAGGGCTATGGTAAAAAAGGAAGTATCCTCACATAATAACTAAAGAGGAGCTTCTGGAGGAACTGCATTTCCATGTGTGAATGCAACTCACAGAGTTACACGTTTCTCTTCTGTGATCAGTTTGTTAGCACAGTTTTCTGGAAATCTGCAATTAGATACTTCATAGCGCAATGAACCTTACGGTGAGAAAGGAAATATCCACAGATGAAAACCAGAAAGAAGCTTTCCTCGAAACTTCTTGGTGATGTGTGAATTCATCTCACAGGGTTACACGTATGTTTCGTGGAGCAGTCCATTAACACTGTCTTTGAGGAACCTGAGAAGGGCTTCCTTGGATCGCATTGAGGCCTACGCTGATAAAGGAATTTTCATCCGTTCAAAACTTGAAAGAAGCTTTCTGAGAAACTTCTTTCTGATCTGTGAGTTCATCTTACACACTTATAACATACAATTCAGGAAGCAGTTTGCTAACACTCTTTTCGTGGAATCTGCAAAGTGATATTTGGGAGCCCATAGGGGCCCATGGTGAAAAAGGAAATATCCTCACGTAAAAACTACACAGAAACGTTCTGAGAGATTGCTTTCTGATGTGTGAATTCATCACACAGAGTTCCAACCTTCCCTTCTTGGAACCGTTTGCTAACGCTGTTGTCGTGGATTCTGCAAAGGTATATTTGGGAGCACATTGAGGACTATGGTGAAAAAGGAAATATCCTCACATAATAACTAAAGAGAAGCTTTCTGAAAACTGCATTGCCATGTGTGAATGCAACTCACAGAGTTACAAGTTTCTCTTCAGTGATCAGTTTGTTAGCACAGCTTTCTGGAATTCTGCAATTAGATACTTCATTGCGCAATGAACATTACAGTGACAAAGGAAATATCCACAGATGAAAACTAGAAAGAAGCTTTCTTAGAAACTCATTAATGATGTGTGAATTCATCTCACATAGTTACACTTATGTTTCCTGGAGCAGTTCATTAACACTGTCTTTGAGGAACCTGAGAAGGGCTTCCTTGGATCGCATTGAGGCCTACGCTGATAAAGGAATTTTCATCCGTTCAAAACGTGAAAGAAGCTTTCTGAGAAACTTCTCTCTGATCTGTGAGTTCATCTTCCACACTTATAACATACAATTCGGGAAGCAGTTTGCTAACACTCTTTTCGTGGAATCTGCAAAGTGATATTTCGGAGCCCATAGGGGCCCATGGTGAAAAAGGAAATATCCTCACATAAAAACTACAGAGAAACTTTCTGAGAGATTGCTTTCTGATGTGTGAATTCATCACACAGAGTTCCACCCTTCCCTTCTTGGAACCGTTTGCTAACACTGTTGTCGTGGATTCTGCAAAGTTATATTTGGGAGCACATTGAGGGTTATGGTGAAAAAGGAAATATCCTCACATAATAACTAAAGAGAAGCTTTCTGAGAAACTGCATTGCCATGTGTGAATGCAACTCACAGAATTACAAGTTTCTCTTCAGTGATCACTTTGCTAGCACCGTTTTCTGGAAATCTGCAATTAGATACTTCATAGCGCAATGAACCTTACGGTGACAAAGGAATTATCCACAGATGAAAACTAGAAAGAAGCTTTCATATAAACTTCTTGGTGATGTGTGAATTCATCTCACAGAGTTACACTTATGTTTCGTGGAGCAGTCCATAAACACTGTCTTTGAGGAACCTGAGAAGGGCTTCCTTGGATCGCATTGAGGCCTACGCTGATAATGGAAATTTCATCCGTTCACAACGTGAAAGAAGCTTTCTGAGAAATTTCTTTCTGATCTGTGAGTTCATCTCACAGACTTATAAGTTAGACTTCAGGAAGCAGTTTGCTAACACTCTTTTCGTGGAATCTCCAAAGTGATATTTGGGAGTCCATAGGGGCCCATGGTGAAAAACGAAATATCCTCACATAATAACTATGGAGAAACTTTCTGAGAGATTGCTTTCTGATGTGTCACTTCATCACACATATTTCCACCCTTACCTTCTTTGAACAGTTTGCTAACAGTGTTGTCGTGGATTCTGCAAAGGTATATTTGGGAGCACATTGAGGGCTACGGTGAAAAAGGAAATATCCTCACATAATAACTAAAGAGACACTTTCTGAGAAACTGCATTGCCATGTGTAAATGCAACTCACAGAGTTACACGTTTCTCTTCAGTGATCAGTTTGTTAGCACTGTTTTCTGGAAATCTGCAATTAAATACTTCATAGCACAATGAACCATACGGTGACAAAGGAAATATCCACAGATGAAAACCAGAAGGAAGCTTTCTTAGAAACTTCTTGGTGATGTGTGAATTCATCTCACAGAGTTACACTTATGTTTCGTGGAGCAGTACATAAGCACTGTCTTTGAGGAACCTGAGAAGGGATTCTTTGGATCACATTGAGGCCTATGCTGATGAAGGAAATTTCATCCGTTCAAAACGTGAAAGAAGCTTTCTGAGAAACTTCTTTCTGATCTGTGTGTTCATCTCACAGACTTATATCTTAGACTTCAGGAAGCAGTTTGCTAACACTCTTTTCGTGGAACCTGCAAAGTGATATTTGGGAGCCCATACGGGCCCATGGTGAAAAAAGAAATATCCTCACATAATAACTACAGAGAAACTTCCTGAGAGATTGCTTTCTGATGTGTTACTTCATCACACAGAGTTCCACCCTTCCCTTCTTGGAACCGTGTGCTAACACTGTTGTCGTGTGTTCTGCAAAAGTATATTTGGGAGCACATTGAGGGCTTTGGTGAAAAAGGAAATATCCTCACATAATAACTAAAGAGAAGCTTTCTGAGAAACTGCATTGTCAAGTGTGAATGCAACTCACAGAGTTACACGTTTCTCTTCAGTGATCAGTTTGTTAGCAGAGTTTTCTGGAAATCTGCAATTAGATACTTCATTACGCAATGAACATTACAGTGACAAAGGAAATATACACAGATGAAAACTAGAAAGAAGCTTTCTTAGAAACTCATTGATGATGTGTGAATTCATCTCACATAGTTACACTTATGTTTCCTGGAGCAGTTCATTAACACTGTCTTTGAGGAACCTGAGAAGGGCTTCCTTGGATCGCATTGAGGCCTACGCTGATAAAGGAATTTTCATCCCTTCAAAACGTGAAAGAAGCTTTCTGAGAAACTTCCTTCTGATCTGTGAGTTCATCTTACACACTTATAACATACAATTCAGGAAGCAGTTTGCTAACACTCTTTTCGTGGGATCTGCAAAGTGATATTTGGGAGCCCATAGGGGCCCATGGTGAAAAAGGAAATATCCTCACGTAAAAACTACACAGAAACGTTCTGAGAGATTGCTTTCTGATGTGTGAATTCATCACACAGAGTTCCACCCTTCCCTTCTTGGAACCGTTTGCTAACACTGTTGTCGTGGATTCTGCAAAGGTATATTTGGGAGCACATTGAGGACTATGGTGAAAAAGGAAATATCCTCACATAATAACTAAAGAGAAGCTTTCTGAAAACTGCATTGCCATGTGTGACTGCAACTCACAGAGTTACAAGTTTCTCTTCAGTGATCAGTTTGTTAGCACAGCTTACTGGAATTCTGCAATTAGATACTTCATTGCGCAATGAACATTACAGTGACAAAGGAAATATCCACAGATGAAAACTAGAAAGAAGCTTTCTGAGAAACTCATATAATGATGTGTGAATTCATCTCACATAGTTACACTTATGTTTCCTGGAGCAGTTCATTAACACTGTCTTTGAGGAACCTGAGAAGGGCTTCCTTGGATCGCATTGAGGCCTACGCTGATAAAGGAATTTTCATCCGTTCAAAACGTGAAAGAAGCTTTCTGAGAAACTTCTCTCTGATCTGTGAGTTCATCTTACACACTTATAACATACAATTCAGGAAGCAGTTTGCTAACACTCTTTTCGTGGAATCTGCAAAGTGATATTTCGGAGCCCATAGGGGCCCATGGTGAAAAAGGAAATATCCTCACATAAAAACTACAGAGAAACGTTCTGAGAGATTGCTTTCTGATGTGTGAATTCATCACACAGAGTTCCATCCTTCCCTTCTTGGAACCGGTTGTTAACACTGTTGTCGTGGATTCTGCAAAGTTATATTTGGGAGCACATTGAGGGTTATGGTGAAAAAGGAAATATCCTCACATAATAACTAAAGAGAAGCTTTCTGAGAAACTGCATTGCCATGTGTGAATGCAACTCACAGAGTTACACGTTTCTCTTCATTGATCAGTTTGTTAGCACAGTTTTCTGGAAATCTGCAATTAGATACTTCATAGCGCAATGAACCTTACGGTGACAAAGGAAATATCCACAGAAGAAAACTAGAAAGAAGCTTTCTTTGAAACTGCTTGGTGATGTGTGAATTCATCTCACAGAGTTACACTTATGTTTCGTGGAGCAGTACATAAGCACTGTCTTTGAGGAACCTGAGAAGGGATTCTTTGGATCACATTGAGGCCTATGCTGATGAAGGAAATTTCATCCGTTCAAAACGTGAAAGAAGCTTTCTGAGAAACTTCTTTCTGATCTGTGTGTTCATCTCACAGACTTATATCTTAGACTTCAGGAAGCAGTTTGCTAACACTCTTTTCGTGGAACCTGCAAAGTGATATTTGGGAGCCCATAGGGGCCCATGGTGAAAAAGGAAATATCCTCACATAATAACTACAGAGAAACTTTCTGAGAGATTGCTTTCTGATGTGTTACTTCATCACACAGAGTTCCACCCTTCCCTTCTTGGAACCGTTTGCTAACACTGTTGTCGTGTGTTCTGCAAAGGTATATTTGGGAGCACATTGAGTGCTTTGGTGAAAAAGGAAATATCCTCACATAATAACTAAAGAGAAGCTTTCTGAGAAACTGCATTGTCATGTGTGAATGCAACTCACAGAGTTACACGTTTCTCTTCAGTGATCAGTTTGTTAGCAGAGTTTTCTGGAAATCTGCAATTAGATACTTCACAGCGCAATGAACCTTACGGTGACAAAGGAATTATCCACAGATGAAAACCAGAAAGAAGATTTCTTAGAAACTTCTTGGTGAATTGTGAATTCATCTCACAGAGTAACACTTATGTTTCGTGGAGCAGTCCATTAACACTGTCTTTGAGGCACCTGAGAAGGGCTTCTTTGGTTCACATTGAGGCCTACGCTGATAAAGGAAATTTCATCCGTTCAAAACGTGAAAGAATCTTTCTGAGAAACTTCCTTCTGATCTGTGTGTTCATCTCACAGACTTATAACTTAGACTTCAGGAAGCAGTTTGCTAACACTCTTTTCGTGGAATCTGCAAAGTGATATTTGGGAGCCCATAGGGGCCCATTGTGAAAAACGAAACATCCTCACATAATAACTACAGAGAAACGTAGTGAGAGATTGCTTTCTGATGTGTTCCTTGATCACACAGAGTTCCACCCTTCCCTTCTCTTAACTGTTAGCTAACACTGTTGTCGTGGATTCTGCAATGGTATATTTGGGAGCACATTGAGGGCTGTGGTGAAGAAGGAAATACCCTTACATAATAACTAAAGAGAAGCTTTCTGAGAAACTGCATTGACATGTGTGAATTCAACTCACAGAGTTACACGTTTCTCTTCAGTGATGAGTTTGTTAGCACTGTTTTCTGGAAATCTGCAATTAGATAGTTCATAGCGCAATGAACATTACAGTGACAAAGGAAATATCCACAGATGAAAACTAGAAAGAAGCTTTCTTAGAAACTCATTGATGATGTGTGAATTCATCTCACATAGTTACACTTATGTTTCCTGGAGCAGTCCATTAACACTGTCTTTGAGGAACCTGAGAAGGGCTTCCTTGGATCGCATTGAGGCCTACGCTGATAAAGGAATTTTCATCCGTTCAAAACGTGAAAGAAGCTTTCTGAAAAACTTCTTTCTGATCTGTGAGTTCATCTTACACACTTATAACATACAATTCAGGAAGCAGTTTGCTAACACTCTTTTCGTGGAATCTGCAAAGTGATATTTCGGAGCCCATAGGGGCCCATGGTGAAAAAGGAAATATCCTCACATAAAAACTACAGAGAAACGTTCTGAGAGATTGCTTTCTGATGTGTGAATTCATCACACAGAGTTCCACCCTTCCCTTCTTGGAACCGTTTGCTAACACTGTTGTCGTGGATTCTGCAAAGTTATATTTGGGAGCACATTGAGGGTTATGGTGAAAAAGGAAATATCCTCACATAATAACTAAAGAGAAGCTTTCTGAGAAACTGCATTGCCATGTGTGAATGCAACTCACAGAATTACAAGTTTCTCTTCAGTGATCACTTTGCTAGCACCGTTTTCTGGAAATCTGCAATTAGATACTTCATAGCGCAATAAACCTTACGGTGACAAAGGAATTATCCACAGATGAAAACTAGAAAGAAGCTTTCATATAAACTTCTTGGTGATGTGTGAATTCATCTCACAGAGTTACACTTATGTTTCGTGGAGCAGTCCATAAACACTGTCTTTGAGGAACCTGAGAAGGGCTTCCTTGGATCGCATTGAGGCCTACGCTGATAATGGAAATTTCATCCGTTCACAACGTGAAAGAAGCTTTCTGAGAAATTTCTTTCTGATCTGTGAGTTCATCTCACAGACTTATAAGTTAGACTTCAGGAAGCAGTTTGCTAACACTCTTTTCGTGGAATCTCCAAAGTGATATTTGGGAGTCCATAGGGGCCCATGGTGAAAAACGAAATATCCTCACATAATAACTATGGAGAAACTTTCTGAGAGATTGCTTTCTGATGTGTCACTTCATCACACATATTTCCACCCTTACCTTCTTTGAACAGTTTGCTAACAGTGTTGTCGTGGATTCTGCAAAGGTATATTTGGGAGCACATTGAGGGCTACGGTGAAAAAGGAAATATCCTCACATAATAACTAAAGAGACACTTTCTGAGAAACTGCATTGCCATGTGTAAATGCAACTCACAGAGTTACACGTTTCTCTTCAGTGATCAGTTTGTTAGCACTGTTTTCTGGAAATCTGCAATTAAATACTTCATAGCACAATGAACCATACGGTGACAAAGGAAATATCCACAGATGAAAACCAGAAGGAAGCTTTCTTAGAAACTTCTTGGTGATGTGTGAATTCATCTCACAGAGTTACACTTATGTTTCGTGGAGCAGTACATAAGCACTGTCTTTGAGGAACCTGAGAAGGGATTCTTTGGATCACATTGAGGCCTATGCTGATGAAGGAAATTTCATCCGTTCAAAACGTGAAAGAAGCTTTCTGAGAAACTTCTTTCTGATCTGTGTGTTCATCTCACAGACTTATATCTTAGACTTCAGGAAGCAGTTTGCTAACACTCTTTTCGTGGAACCTGCAAAGTGATATTTGGGAGCCCATACGGGCCCATGGTGAAAAAAGAAATATCCTCACATAATAACTACAGAGAAACTTCCTGAGAGATTGCTTTCTGATGTGTTACTTCATCACACAGAGTTCCACCCTTCCCTTCTTGGAACCGTGTGCTAACACTGTTGTCGTGTGTTCTGCAAAAGTATATTTGGGAGCACATTGAGGGCTTTGGTGAAAAAGGAAATATCCTCACATAATAACTAAAGAGAAGCTTTCTGAGAAACTGCATTGTCAAGTGTGAATGCAACTCACAGAGTTACACGTTTCTCTTCAGTGATCAGTTTGTTAGCAGAGTTTTCTGGAAATCTGCAATTAGATACTTCATTACGCAATGAACATTACAGTGACAAAGGAAATATACACAGATGAAAACTAGAAAGAAGCTTTCTTAGAAACTCATTGATGATGTGTGAATTCATCTCACATAGTTACACTTATGTTTCCTGGAGCAGTTCATTAACACTGTCTTTGAGGAACCTGAGAAGGGCTTCCTTGGATCGCATTGAGGCCTACGCTGATAAAGGAATTTTCATCCCTTCAAAACGTGAAAGAAGCTTTCTGAGAAACTTCCTTCTGATCTGTGAGTTCATCTTACACACTTATAACATACAATTCAGGAAGCAGTTTGCTAACACTCTTTTCGTGGGATCTGCAAAGTGATATTTGGGAGCCCATAGGGGCCCATGGTGAAAAAGGAAATATCCTCACGTAAAAACTACACAGAAACGTTCTGAGAGATTGCTTTCTGATGTGTGAATTCATCACACAGAGTTCCACCCTTCCCTTCTTGGAACCGTTTGCTAACACTGTTGTCGTGGATTCTGCAAAGGTATATTTGGGAGCACATTGAGGACTATGGTGAAAAAGGAAATATCCTCACATAATAACTAAAGAGAAGCTTTCTGAAAACTGCATTGCCATGTGTGACTGCAACTCACAGAGTTACAAGTTTCTCTTCAGTGATCAGTTTGTTAGCACAGCTTACTGGAATTCTGCAATTAGATACTTCATTGCGCAATGAACATTACAGTGACAAAGGAAATATCCACAGATGAAAACTAGAAAGAAGCTTTCTGAGAAACTCATATAATGATGTGTGAATTCATCTCACATAGTTACACTTATGTTTCCTGGAGCAGTTCATTAACACTGTCTTTGAGGAACCTGAGAAGGGCTTCCTTGGATCGCATTGAGGCCTACGCTGATAAAGGAATTTTCATCCGTTCAAAACGTGAAAGAAGCTTTCTGAGAAACTTCTCTCTGATCTGTGAGTTCATCTTACACACTTATAACATACAATTCAGGAAGCAGTTTGCTAACACTCTTTTCGTGGAATCTGCAAAGTGATATTTCGGAGCCCATAGGGGCCCATGGTGAAAAAGGAAATATCCTCACATAAAAACTACAGAGAAACGTTCTGAGAGATTGCTTTCTGATGTGTGAATTCATCACACAGAGTTCCATCCTTCCCTTCTTGGAACCGGTTGTTAACACTGTTGTCGTGGATTCTGCAAAGTTATATTTGGGAGCACATTGAGGGTTATGGTGAAAAAGGAAATATCCTCACATAATAACTAAAGAGAAGCTTTCTGAGAAACTGCATTGCCATGTGTGAATGCAACTCACAGAGTTACACGTTTCTCTTCATTGATCAGTTTGTTAGCACAGTTTTCTGGAAATCTGCAATTAGATACTTCATAGCGCAATGAACCTTACGGTGACAAAGGAAATATCCACAGAAGAAAACTAGAAAGAAGCTTTCTTTGAAACTGCTTGGTGATGTGTGAATTCATCTCACAGAGTTACACTTATGTTTCGTGGAGCAGTACATAAGCACTGTCTTTGAGGAACCTGAGAAGGGATTCTTTGGATCACATTGAGGCCTATGCTGATGAAGGAAATTTCATCCGTTCAAAACGTGAAAGAAGCTTTCTGAGAAACTTCTTTCTGATCTGTGTGTTCATCTCACAGACTTATATCTTAGACTTCAGGAAGCAGTTTGCTAACACTCTTTTCGTGGAACCTGCAAAGTGATATTTGGGAGCCCATAGGGGCCCATGGTGAAAAAGGAAATATCCTCACATAATAACTACAGAGAAACTTTCTGAGAGATTGCTTTCTGATGTGTTACTTCATCACACAGAGTTCCACCCTTCCCTTCTTGGAACCGTTTGCTAACACTGTTGTCGTGTGTTCTGCAAAGGTATATTTGGGAGCACATTGAGTGCTTTGGTGAAAAAGGAAATATCCTCACATAATAACTAAAGAGAAGCTTTCTGAGAAACTGCATTGTCATGTGTGAATGCAACTCACAGAGTTACACGTTTCTCTTCAGTGATCAGTTTGTTAGCAGAGTTTTCTGGAAATCTGCAATTAGATACTTCACAGCGCAATGAACCTTACGGTGACAAAGGAATTATCCACAGATGAAAACCAGAAAGAAGATTTCTTAGAAACTTCTTGGTGAATTGTGAATTCATCTCACAGAGTAACACTTATGTTTCGTGGAGCAGTCCATTAACACTGTCTTTGAGGCACCTGAGAAGGGCTTCTTTGGTTCACATTGAGGCCTACGCTGATAAAGGAAATTTCATCCGTTCAAAACGTGAAAGAATCTTTCTGAGAAACTTCCTTCTGATCTGTGTGTTCATCTCACAGACTTATAACTTAGACTTCAGGAAGCAGTTTGCTAACACTCTTTTCGTGGAATCTGCAAAGTGATATTTGGGAGCCCATAGGGGCCCATTGTGAAAAACGAAACATCCTCACATAATAACTACAGAGAAACGTAGTGAGAGATTGCTTTCTGATGTGTTCCTTGATCACACAGAGTTCCACCCTTCCCTTCTCTTAACTGTTAGCTAACACTGTTGTCGTGGATTCTGCAATGGTATATTTGGGAGCACATTGAGGGCTGTGGTGAAGAAGGAAATACCCTTACATAATAACTAAAGAGAAGCTTTCTGAGAAACTGCATTGACATGTGTGAATTCAACTCACAGAGTTACACGTTTCTCTTCAGTGATGAGTTTGTTAGCACTGTTTTCTGGAAATCTGCAATTAGATAGTTCATAGCGCAATGAACATTACAGTGACAAAGGAAATATCCACAGATGAAAACTAGAAAGAAGCTTTCTTAGAAACTCATTGATGATGTGTGAATTCATCTCACATAGTTACACTTATGTTTCCTGGAGCAGTCCATTAACACTGTCTTTGAGGAACCTGAGAAGGGCTTCCTTGGATCGCATAGAGGCCTACGCTGATAAAGGAATTTTCATCCTTTCAAAACGTGAAAGAAGCTTTCTGAGAAACTTCTTTCTGATCTGTGAGTTCATCTTACACACTTATAACATACAATTCAGGAAGCAGTTTGCTAACACTCTTTTCGTGGAATCTGCAAAGTGATATTTCGGAGCCCATAGGGGCCCATGGTGAAAAAGGAAATATCCTCACATAATAACTATGTAGAAACTTTCTGAGAGATTGCTTTCTGATGTGTTACTTCATCACACAGAGTTCCACCCTTCCCTTCTTGGAACCGTTTGCTAACACTGTTGTCGTGTGTTCTGCAAAGGTATATTTGGGAGCACATTGAGGGCTTTGGTGAAAAAGGAAATATCCTCACATAATAACTAAAGAGAAGCTTTCTGAGAAACTGCATTGTCATGTGTGAATGCAACTCACAGAGTTACACGTTTCTCTTCATTGATCAGTTTGTTAGCAGAGTTTTCTGGAAATCTGCAATTAGATACTTCATAGCGCAATGAACCTTACGGTGACAAAGGAAATATCCACAGATGAATACCAGAAAGAAGCTTTCTTAGAAACTTCTTGGTGAATTGTGAATTCATCTCACAGAGTAACACTTATGTTTCGTGGAGCAGTCCATTAACACTGTCTTTGAGGCACCTGAGAAGGGCTTCTTTGGTTCACATTGAGGCCTACGCTGATAAAGGAAATTTCATCCGTTCAAAACGTGAAAGAAGCTTTCTGAGAAACTTCTTTCTGATCTGTGTGTTCATCTCACAGACTTATGACTTAGACTTCAGGAAGCAGTTTGCTAACACTCTTTTCGTGGAATCTGCAAAGTGATATTTGGGAGCCCACAGGGGCCCATTGTGAAAAACGAAACATCCTCACATAATAACTACAGAGAAACGTAGTGAGAGATTGCTTTCTGATGTGTTCCTTCATCACACAGAGTTCCACCTTCCCTTCTCTTAACTGTTTGCTAACACTGTTGTCGTGGATTCTGCAAAGGTATATTTGGGAGCACATTGAGGGCTTTGGTGAAAAAGGAAATATCCTCACATAATAACTAAAGAGAAGCTTTCTGAGAAACTGCATTGACATGTGTGAATTCAACTCACAGAGTTACAGTTTTCTCTTCAGTGATGAGTTTGTTAGCACTGTTTTCTGGAAATCTGCAATTAGATACTTCATAGCGCAATGAACATTACAGTGACAAAGTAAATATCCACAGATGAAAACTAGAAAGAAGCTTCCTTAGAAACTCATTGATGATGTGTGAATTCATCTCACATAGTTACACTTATGTTTCCTGGAGCAGTCCATTAACACTGTCTTTGAGGAACCTGAGAAGGGCTTCCTTGGATCGCTTTGAGGCCTACGCTGATAAAGGAAATTTCATCCGTTCAAAACGTGAAAGAAGCTTTCTGAGAAACTTCTTTCTGATCTGTGTGTTTATCTCAGAGACTTATAACTTAGACATAGGAAGCAGTTTGCTAACACTCTTTTCGTGGAATCTGCAAAGTGATATTTGGGAGCCCATAGGGGCCCATGTTGAAAAAGGAAATATCCTCACATAATAACTATGTAGAAAGTTTCTGAGAGATTGCTTTCTGATGTGTTACTTCATCACACAGCGTTCCACCCTTCCCTTCTTGGAACCGTTTGCTAACACTGTTGTCGTGTGTTCTGAAAAGGTATATTTGGGAGCACATTGAGGGCTTTGGTGAAAAAGGAAATATCCTCACATAATAACTAAAGAGAAGCTTTCTGAGAAACTGCATTGTCATGTGTGAATGCAACTCACAGAGTTACACGTTTCTCTTTAGTGATCAGTTTGTTAGCACAGTTTTCTAAATATCTGCAATTAGATACTACATAGCGCAATGAACCTTACGGTGACAAAGGAAATATCCACAGATGAAAACCATAAAGAAGCTTTCTTAGAACTTCTTGGTGATGTGTGAATTCATCTCACAGAGTTACACTTATGTTTCGTGGAGCAGTCCATTAACACTGTCTTTGAGGAACCTGAGAAGGGCTTCCTTGGATCACATTGAGGCCTACGCTGATAAAGGAAATTTCATCCGTTCAAAACGTGAAAGAAGCTTTCTGAGAAAATCCTTTCTGATCTGTGAGTTCATCTCACAGACTTATAACTTAGACTTCAGGAAGCAGTTTGCTAACACTCTTCTCGTGGAATTTGTAAAGTGATATTTGGGAGCCCATAGGTTCCCATAGTGAAAAAGGAAATATCTTCACATAGTAACTACAGAGAAACTTCCTGAGAGATTGCTTTCTGATGAGTTACTTCATCACACAGAGTTCCACCCTTCCCTTCTTGGAACCGCCTGCTAACACTGTTGACGTGAATTCTGCAAAGGTATATTTGGGAGCACATTGAAGGCTTTGGTGAAAAAGGAAATATCCTCACATAAGAACGAAAGAGAAGCTTTCTGAGAAACTGCATTGCCATGTGTGAATGCAGCTCACAGAGTTACACGTTTCTCTTCAGTGATCAGTTTGTTAGCACAGTTTTCTAAATATCTGCAATTAGATACTTCATAGCGCAATGAACCTTATGGTGACAAAGGAAATATCCACAGATGAAAACTAGAAAGAAGGTTTCTTAGAAACTTCCTGGTGATGTGTGAACTCATCTCACAGAGTTACACTTATGTTTCCTGGAGCAGTCCTTTAACACTGTCTTTGAGGAACCTGAGAAGGGCTTCCTTGGATCGCATTGAGGCCTACGCTGATAAATGAATTTTCATCCGTTCAAAACGTGGAAGAAGCTCTGAGAAACTTCTTTCTGATCTGTGAGTTCATCTTACACACTTATAACATACAATTCAGGAAGCAGTTTGC
Organism: Rhinopithecus roxellana; assembly: GCF_007565055.1. Lineage (NCBI taxonomy): Eukaryota > Metazoa > Chordata > Mammalia > Primates > Cercopithecidae > Rhinopithecus > Rhinopithecus roxellana. The sequence goes on along the minus strand of NC_044560.1, from coordinate 96,307,363 downwards.
TACACTCTTTTCGTGGAATCTCCAAAGTGATTTTTGTTAGCCCATAGGGGCCCATGGTGAAAAAGGAAATATCCTCACATAAAAACTACAGAGAAACGTTCTGAGAGATTGCTTTCTGATGTGTGAATTCATCACACAGAGTTCCACCCTTCCCTTCTTGGAACTGTTTGCTAACACAGTTGTCATGGATTCTGCAAAGGTATATTTGGGAGCACATTGAGGACTGTGGTGAAAAAGGAAATATCCTCACATCAAAACTAAAGAGAAGCTTTCTGAAAACTGCATTGCCATGTGTGAATGCAACTCACAGAGTTACAAGTTTCTCTTCAGTGATCAGTTTGTTAGCACAGCTTTCTGGAAATCTGCAATAAGATACTTCATAGCGCAATGAACATTACAGTGAGAAAGGATATATCCACAGGTGAAAACTAGAAAGAAGCTTTCTTAGAACCTTTTTGGTGATGTGTGAATTCATCTCACAGAGTTACACTTATGTTTTGTGGAGCAGTCCATTAACACTCTCTTTGAGGAACCTGAGAAGGGCTTCTTTGGATCACTTTGAGGCCTACGCTGATAAAGGAAATTTCATCCATTCAAAACGTGAAAGAAGCTTTCTGAGAAACTTCTTTCTGATCGGTGGGTTCATCTCACAGACTTGTAACTTAGACTTCATGAAGCAGTTTGTTCACACTCTTTTCGTGTAATCTGCAAAGTGCTATTTTTGAGCCCATACAGTCACATGGTGAAAAAGGAAATATCCTCACATAATAACTATGGAGAAACTTTCTAGAGATTGCTTTCGGATGTGTTACTTCATCACACAGAGTTCCACAATTCCCTTGTTGGAACAGTTTGCTAACACTATTGCCGTGGATTATGCAAAGGTATATTTGGGAGCACATTGAGGGCTACGGTGAAAAAGGAAATATTCCCACATAATACCTAAAGAGAAGCTTTCTGAGAAACTGCATTGCCATATGTGAATGCAACTCACAGAGTTACACGTTTCTCTTCAGTGATCAGTTAGTTAGCACAGTTTTCTGTAAATCTGCAATTAGATACTTCATAGCGCAATGAATCTTACGGTAACAAGGAAATATCCACAGATGAAAACCAGAAAGAAGCTTTCTTAGAAACTTCTTGGTGATGTGTGAATTCATCTCACAGAGTTACAATTATGTTTCGTGGAGCAGTCCTTTAACACTGTCTTTGAGGAACCTGAGAAGGGCTTCCTTGGAACGCTTTGAGGCCTACGCTGATAAAGGAAATTTCATCCATTCAAAACGTGAAAGAAGCTTTCTGAGAAACTTCTTTCTGATCTGTGTGTTCATCTCACAGACTTACAACTTAGACTTCAGGAAGCAGTTTGCTAACACTCTTTTCGTGGAATCTGGAAAGTGATATTTGTTAGCCCATAAGGACCCATGGTGAAAAAGGAAATATCCTCACATAATAACTACAGAGAAACTTTCTGAGGGATTGCTTTCTGATGTGTTACTTCATCACACAGAGTTCCACCCTTCCCTTCTGGGAACGGTTTGCTAACACTGTTGTCGTGGATTCTGCAAAGGTATATTTGGGAGCACATTGAGGGCTATGGTGAAAAAGGAAATATCCTCACATAATAACTAAAGAGAAGCTTTCTGAGAAACTGCATTGCTATGTGTGAATGCAACTCACAGAGTTACACGTTTCTCTTCAGTGATCAGTTTGTTAGCACAGTTTTCTGGAAATCTGCAATTAGATACTTCATAGCGCAATAAACCTTATGGTGACAAAGGAAATATCCACAGATGAAAACTAGAAAGAAACTTTCTTAGAAACTTCTTGGTGATGTGTGAATTCATCTCACAGAGTTACACTTATGTTTCGTGGAACCGTCCATTAACACTGTCTTTGAGGAACCTGAGAAGGGCTTCTTTGGATCCCATTGAGACTACGCTGATAAAGGAAATTTCATCCGTTCAAAACGTCAAAGAAGCTTTCTGAGAAACCTCTTTCTGATCTGTGAGTTCATCTCACAGATTTATAACTCAGACTTCAGGAAGTGTTTGCTAACACTCTTTTCGTGGAATCTGGAAAGTGATATTTGGGAGCCCATAGAGGCCCATGGTGGAAAAGGAAATATCCTCACATAATAACTACAGAGAAACTGTCTGAGAGATTGCTTTCTGATGTGTTACTTCATCACACAGATTTCCAACCTTCCCTTCTTGGAACCGTTTGCAAACACTGTTGTCGTGGAATCTGCAAAGGTATATTTGGGAGCACATTGAGGGCTATGGTGAAAAAGGAAATATGCTCACATAATAACTAAAGAGAAGCTTTCTGAGAATCTGCATTGCCATGTCTGAATGCAACTCACAGAGTTACACATTTCTCCTCAGTGATCAGTTTGTTAGCACCATTTTTTGGAAATCTGCAGTTAGATACTTCATAGCGCAGTGAACATACAATGACAAAGGAAATATCCACAAATGAAAACTAGAAAGAAGCATTCTTAGAACCTTTTTGGTGATGTGTGAATTCATCTCACAGAGGTACACTTATTTTTCGTGGAGCAGTCCATTAACACTCTCTTTGAGGAACCTGAGAAGGGCTTCTTTGGATCACATTGAGGCCTACGCTGATAAAGGAAATTTCATCCGTTCAAAACGTGAAAAAGCTTTCTGAGAAACTTCTTTCTGATCTGTGAGTTCATCTCACAGACTTATAACTTAGACTTCAGAAAGCAGTTTGCTAACACTCTTTTCGTGGATTCTGAAAGTGATATTTGGGAACCCATAGGGGTCCCTGGTGAAAAAGGAAATATCCTCACATAATAACTACAGAGAAACATTCTGACAGATTGCTTTCTGATGTGTTACTTCACCTCACGGAGTTCCACGCTTCCCTTCTTGGAACCGTTTGCTAACACTGTTGTCATGGATTCTGCAAAGGTATATGTGGGAGCACATTGAGGGCTATGGTGAAAAAGGAAATATCCTCACATAATAACTAAAGAGAAGCTTTCTGAGAAACTGCATTGCCATGTGTGAATGCAACTCACAGAGTTACACGTTTCTCTTCAGTGATCAGTTTGTTAGCACAGTTTTCTGGAAATCTGCAATTAGATACTTCATAGCGCAATGAACATTACAGTGACAAAGGAAATATCCACAGATGAAAACTAGAAAGAAGCTTTCTTAGAAACTTCTTGGTGATGTGTGAATTCATCTCACAGAGTTACACTTATGTTTCGTGGAGCAGTCCATTAACACTGTCTTTGGGGAATCTGAGAAGGGCTTCTTTGGATCACATTGAGGCCTACGCTGATAAAGGAAATTTCATCCGTTCAAAACGTGAAAGAAGCTTTCTGAGAAACTTCTTTCTGATCTGTGAGTTCATCTCATAGAGTTACAACCTCTGCCTCAAGAAGCAGTTTGCTAACACTCTTTTCGTGGAATCTGCAAAGTGATATTTGGGAGCCTATTGGGGCCCACGGTGATAAAGGAATTATCTTCACATAATAACTAAAGAGAAGCTTTCTGAGAAACTGCATTGCCATGTGTGAATGCAACTCACAGAGTTACACGTTTCTCTTCAGTGATCAGTTTGTTAGCACAGTTTTCTGGAAATCTGCAATTAGATACTTCATAGCGCAATGAACATTACAGTGACAAAGGAAATGTCCACAGATGAAAACTAGAAAGAAGCTTTCTTAGAAACTTCTTGGTGATGTGTGAATTCATCTCACAGAGTTACACTTATGTTTCGTGGAGCAGTCCATTAACACTGTCTTTGGGGAATCTGAGAAGGCCTTCTTTGGATCACATTGAGGCTTACGCTGATAAAGGAAATTTCATCCGTTCAAAACGTGAAAGAAGCTTTCTGAGAAATTTCTTTCTGATCCGTGACTTCATCTCACAGAGTTACAACCTCTGCCTCAAGAAGCAGTTTGCTCACACTCTTTTCGTGGAATCTGCAAAGTGATATTTCGGAGTCTATTGGAGCCCTTGATGATAAACAAATATCCTCACATAATAACTAAAGAGAAGCTTTCTGAGAAAATGCATTGCCATGTGTGAATGCAACTCACAGAGTTACACGTTTCTCTTCAGTGATCAGTTTGTTAGCACAGTTTTCTGGAAATCTGCAATTAGATACTTCATAGCGCAATGAACATTACAGTGACAAAGGAAATGTCCACAGATGAAAACAAGAAAGAAGCTTTCTTAGAAACTTCTTGGTGATGTGTGAATTCATCTCACAGAGTTACACTTATGTTTCGTGGAGCACTCCATTAACACTGTCTTTGGGGAATCTGAGAAGGGCTTCTTTGGATCACATTGAGGCCTACGCTGATAAAGGAAATTTCATGCGTTCAAAACGTGAAAGAAACTTTCTGAGAAACTTCTTTCTGATCTGTTAGTTCATCTCACAGAGTTACAACCTCTGCCTCAAGAAGCAGTTTGCTAACACTCTTTTCGTGGAATCGGCAAAGTGATATTTGGGAGCCTATTGGGGCCCATGGTGATAAAGGAATTATCTTCACATAATAACTAAAGAGAAGCTTTCTGAGAAACTGCATTGCCATGTGTGAATGCAACTCACAGAGTTACGCCAGTGTTTTTGGGGCCGTTTCTTAGGACTGTTTCTGTGCATTCCGAGAAGTGATATTTCAGATAGCTTTGAAGAATAGAAGGAGAAAACTAATATACTCCAAGAGAAAGCGGAACCAAGCTTTCTGAGAAGCTGCTTTGTGATATGTGAATTCATTTCACAGTATTCTATCACCCTTTCTCGGGGAAGTTTCCTAGCACTCATTTTGAGGAATCTCGGATGTGATGTCTTGGATATCGTTGAATCGCATGCTGAATAAGGAACTATCCTCAGAGAAACCTGCAGAGAAGCCTTCTCAGAAACTTCTTTGTTGTGGGTGAATTCAGCCCACAGATGTCCATCATTGTTTCCACTGAGAAACTTGCTAGCAGTTTTCGCAGAATCTGCAATAGGACACACGGTGGCGCTCCAAGACCACAAATAAGCTCGTCTTACTAAAGAAAGAAGCTTTCTGAGAAACCGCTTTGTGATGTGTGAATTCAACTCACTAAGTTGCAGCTGTATTTCGTGGGGCCGTGGCCTAGCCCTATTTGTGTGGAAGCTGAGAACAGATATTCCCGATACCTTTGAAAACAATGGGGCCAATGGAAACATCTTCCAATAAAAATGAGAAAGAAGCTTTCTGAGAAACTTCTTTCTGATCTGTGAGTTCATCTCACAGAGTTACAACCTCTGCCTCAAGAAGCAGTTTGCTCACACTCTTTTCGTGGAATCTGCAAAGTGATATTTGGGAGCCTATTGGGGCCCATGGTGATAAAGGAATTATCCTCACATAATAACTAAAGAGAAGTTTTCTGAGAAGCTGCATTGCCATGTGTGAATGCAACTCACAGAGTTACACGTTTCAGTGATCAGTTTGTTAGCACAGTTTTCTGGAAATCTGCAATTAGATACTTCATAGCGCAATGAACATTACAGTGACAAAGGAAATGTCCACAGATGAAAACTAGAAAGAAGCTTTCTTAGAAACTTCTTGGTGATGTGTGAATTCATCTCACAGAGTTACACTTATGTTTCGTGGAGCAGTCCATTAACACTGTCTTTGGGGAATCTGAGAAGGCCTTCTTTGGATCACATTGAGGCTTACGCTGATAAAGGAAATTTCATCCGTTCAAAACGTGAAAGAAGCTTTCTGAGAAATTTCTTTCTGATCCGTGACTTCATCTCACAGAGTTACAACCTCTGCCTCAAGAAGCAGTTTGCTCACACTCTTTTCGTGGAATCTGCAAAGTGATATTTGGGAGTCTATTGGAGCCCTTGATGATAAACAAATATCCTCACATAATAACTAAAGAGAAGCTTTCTGAGAAACTGCATTGCCATGTGTGAATGCAACTCACAGAGTTACACGTTTCTCTTCAGTGATCAGTTTGTTAGCACAGTTTTCTGGAAATCTGCAATTAGATACTTCATAGCGCAATGAACATTACAGTGACAAAGGAAATGTCCACAGATGAAAACTAGAAAGAAGCTTTCTTAGAAACTTCTTGGTGATGTGTGAATTCATCTCACAGAGTTACACTTATGTTTCGTGGAGCACTCCATTAACACTGTCTTTGGGGAATCTGAGAAGGGCTTCTTTGGATCACATTGAGGCCTACGCTGATAAAGGAAATTTCATCCGTTCAAAACGTGAAAGAAACTTTCTGAGAAACTTCTTTCTGATCTGTTAGTTCATCTCACAGAGTTACAACCTCTGCCTCAAGAAGCAGTTTGCTAACACTCTTTTCGTGGAATCGGCAAAGTGATATTTGGGAGCCTATTGGGGCCCATGGTGATAAAGGAATTATCTTCACATAATAACTAAAGAGAAGCTTTCTGAGAAACTGCATTGCCATGTGTGAATGCAACTCACAGAGTTACGCCAGTGTTTTTGGGTCCGTTTCTTAGGACTGTTTCTGTGGATTCCGAGAAGTGATATTTCAGATAGCTTTGAAGAGTAGAAGGAGAAAACTAATATACTCCAAGAGAAAGCGGAACCAAGCTTTCTGAGAAGCTGCTTTGTGATATATGAATTCATTTCACAGTGTTCTATCACCCTTTCTCGGGGAAGTTTCCTTGCACTCATTTTGAGGAATCTCAGATGTGATGTCTTGGATATCGTTGAATCGCATGCTGAATAAGGAACTATCCTCAGAGAAACCTGCAGAGAAGCCTTCTCAGAAACTTCTTTGTTGTGGGTGAATTCAGCCCACAGATGTCCATCATTGTTTCCACTGAGAAACTTGCTAGCAGTTTTCGCAGAATCTGCAATAGGACACACGGTGGCGCTCCAAGACCACAAATAAGCTCGTCTTACTAAAGAAAGAAGCTTTCTGAGAAACCGCTTTGTGATGTGTGAATTCAACTCACTAAGTTGCAGCTGTATTTCGTGGGGCCGTGGCCTAGCCCTATTTGTGTGGAAGCTGAGAACAGATATTCCCGATACCTTTGAAAACAATGGGGCCAATGGAAACATCTTCCAATAAAAATGAGAAAGAAGCTTTCTGAGAAACTTCTTTCTGATCTGTGAGTTCATCTCACAGAGTTACAACCTCTGCCTCAAGAAGCAGTTTGCTCACACTCTTTTCGTGGAATCTGCAAAGTGATATTTGGGAGTCTATTGGAGCCCTTGATGATAAACAAATATCCTCACATAATAACTAAAGAGAAGCTTTCTGAGAAACTGCATTGCCATGTGTGAATGCAACTCACCGAGTTACACGTTTCTCTTCAGTGATCAGTTTGTTAGCACAGTTTTCTGGAAATCTGCAATTAGATACTTCATAGCGCAATGAACATTACAGTGACAAAGGAAATGTCCACAGATGAAAACTAGAAAGAAGCTTTCTTAGAAACTTCTTGGTGATGTGTGAATTCATCTCACAGAGTTACACTTATGTTTCGTGGAGCAGTCCATTAACACTGTCTTTGGGGAATCTGAGAAGGCCTTCTTTGGATCACATTGAGGCCTACGCTGAGAAAGGAAATTTCATCCGTTCAAAACGTGAAAGAAGCTTTCTGAGAAACTTCTTTCTGATCTGTGAGTTCATCTCACAGAGTTACAACCTCTGCCTCAAGAAGCAGTTTGAAACACTCTTTTCGTGGAATCTGCAAAGTGATATTTGGGAGCCTATTGGGGCCCATGGTGATAAAGGAAATATCCTCACATAATAACTAAAGAGAAGCTTTCTGAGAAACTGCATTGCCATGTGTGAATGCAACTCACAGAGTTACACGTTTCTCTTCAGTGATCAGTTTGTTAGCACAGTTTTCTGGAAATCTGCAATTAGATACTTCATAGCGCAATGAACATTACAGTGACAAAGGAATTATCCACAGATGAAAACTAGAAAGAAGCTTTCGTAGAAACTTCTTGGTGATGTGTGAATTCATCTCACAGAGTTACACTTATGTTTCGTGGAGCAGTCCATTAACACTGTCTTTGGGGAATCTGAGAAGGGTTTCTTTGGATCACATTGAGGCCTACGCTGATAAAGGAAATTTCATCCGTTCAAAACGTGAAAGAAGCTTTCTGAGAAACCTCTTTCTGATCCGTGAGTTCATCTCACAGGGTTACAACCTCTGCCTCAAGAAGCAGTTTGAAACACTCTTTTCGTGGAATCTGCAAAGTGATATTTGGGAGCCTATTGGGGCCCATGGTGATAAAGGAAATATCCTCACATAATAACTAAAGAGAAGCTTTCTGAGAAACTGCATTGCCATGTGTGAATGCAACTCACAGAGTTACACGTTTCTCTTCAGTGATCAGTTTGTTAGCACAGTTTTCTGGAAATCTGCAAATAGATACTTCATAGCCCAATGAACATTACAGTGACAAAGGAATTATCCACAGAGGAAATCTAGAAAGAAGCTTTCTTAGAAACTTCTTGGTGATGTGTGAATTCATCTCACAAAGTTACACTTATGTTTCGTGGAGCAGTCCATTAACACTGTCTTTGGGGAATCTGAGAAGGGCTTATTTGGATCACATTGAGGCCTACGCTGATAAAGGAAATTTCATCCGTTCAAAACGTGAAAGAAGCTTTCTGAGAAACTTCTTTCTGATCTGTGAGTTCATCTCACAGAGTTACAACCTCTACCTGAAGAAGCAGTTTGAAACACTCTTTTCGTGGAATCTGCAAAGTGATATTTGAGAGCCTATTGGGGCCCATGGTGATAAAGGAAATATCCTCACATAGTAACTAAAGAGAAGCTTTCTGAGAAACTGCATTGCCATGTGTGAATACAACTCACAGAGTTACACATTTCTCTTCAGTGATCACCTTGTTAGCACAGTTTTCTGGAAATCTGCAATTAGATACTTCATAGCGCAATGAACTTTACACTGACAAAGGAAATATCCACAGATGAAAACTAGAAAGAAGCTTTCTTAGAAACTTCTTGGTGATCTGTGAATTCATCTCACAGACTTACACTTATGTTTCGTGGAGCAGTCCATTAACACTGTCTTTGGGGAAACTGAGACGGGCTTCTTTGGATCACATTGAGGCCAACGCTGATAAAGAAATTTCATCCGCTCAAACCGTGAAAGAACCTTTCTGAGAAACTTCTTTCTGATCTGTGAGTTCATCTCACAGAGTTACAACCTCTGCCTCAAGAAGCAGTTTGAAACACTCTTTTCGTGGAATCTGCAAAGTGATATTTGGGAGCCTATTGGGGCCCATGGTGATAAAGGGAATATCCTCACATAATAACTAAAGAGAAGCTTTCTGAGAAACTGCATTGCCATGTGTGAATGCAACTCACAGAGTTACACGTTTCTGTTCAGTGATCAGTTTGTTAGCACAGTTTTCTGGAAATCTGCAATTAGATACTTCATAGCGCAATGAACATTACAGTGACAAACGAAATATCCACAGTTGAAAACTAGAAATAAGCTTTCTTAGAAACTTCTTGGTGATGTGTGAATTCATCTCACAGAGTTACACTTATGTTTCGTGGAGCAGTCCATTAACACTGTCTTTGGGGAATCTGAGAAGGGCTTCTTTGGATCACATTGAGGCCTACGCTGATAAAGGAAATTTCATCCGTTCAAAACGTGAAAGAAGCTTTCTGAGAAACTTCTTTCTGATCTGTGACTTCATCTCACAGAGTAACAAACTCTGCCTCAAGAAGCAGTTTGCTAACACTCTTTTCGTGGAATCTGCAAAGTGATATTTGGGAGTCTATGGAGACCATGGTGATAAAGCAAATATCCTCACATAATAACTAAAGAGAAGCTTTCCTAGAAACTGCATTGCCATGTGTGAATGCAACTCACAGAGTTACACGTTTCTCTTCAGTGATCAGTTTGTTAGCACAGTTTTCTGGAAATCTGCAATTAGATACTTCATAGCGCAATGAACATTACAGTGAAAAAGGAAATATCCACAGATGAAACCTAGAAAGAAGCTTTCTTAGAAACTTCTTGGTGATGTGTGAATTCGTCTCACAGAGTTACACTTATGTTTCGTGGAGCAGTGCATTAACACTGTCTTTGGGGAATCTGAGAAGGGCTTCTTTGGATCACCTTGAGGACTACGCTGATAAAGAATTTTCATCCGTTCAAAACGTGAAAGAAGCTTTCGGAGAAACTTCTTTCTGATCTGTGAGTTCATCTCACAGAGTTACAACCTCGGCCTCAAGAAGCAGTTTGAAACACTCTTTTCGTGAAATCTGCAAAGTGATATTTGGGAGCCTATTGGGGCCCATGGTGATAAAGGAAATATCCTCACATAATAACTAAAGAGAAGCTTTCTGAGAAACTGCATTGCCATGTGTGAATGCAACTCACAGAGTTACACGCTTCTCTTCAGTGATCAGTTTGTTAGCACAGTTTTCTGGAAATCTGCAATTAGATAGTTCATAGCGCAATGAACATTACAGTGACAAAGGAAATATCCACAGATGAAACTTAGAAAGAAGCTGTCTTAGAAACTTCTTGGTGATGTGTGAATTCATCTCACAGAGTTACACTTATGTTTCGTGGAGCAGTGCATTAACACTGTCTTTGGGGAAACTGAGACGGGCTTCTTTGGATCACATTGAGGCCTACGCTGATAAAGAAATTTCATCCGTCCAAAACGTGAAAGAAACTTTCTGAGAAACTTCTTTCTGATCTGTGACTTCATCTCACAGAGTTACAACCTCTGCCTCAAGAAGCAGTTTGCTAACACTCTTTTCGTGGAATCTGCAAAGTGATATTTGGGAGCCTAATGTGAGCCCATGGTGATAAAGGAATAATCTTCACATAATAACTAAAGAGAAGCTTTCTGAGAAACTGCATTGCCATGTGTGAATGCAACTCACAGAGTTGTACATTTCTCTTCAGTGATCAGTTTGTTAGCACAGTTTTCTGGAAATCTGCAATTAGATACTTCATAGCGCAATGAACATTACAGTGACAAAGGAAATATCCACAGATGAAAACTAGAAATAAGCTTTCTTAGAAACTTCATGGTGATGTGTGAATTCATCTCACAGAGTTACACTTATGTTTCGTGGAGCAGTCCATTAACACTGTCTTTGGGGAATCTGAGAAGGGCTTCTTTGGATCACATTGAGGCCTACGCTGATAAAGGAAATTTCATCCGTTCAAAACGTGAGAGAAGCTTCTGAGAAACTTCTTTCTGATCTGTGACTTCATCTCACAGAGTTACAACCTCTGTCTCAAGAAGCAGTTTGAAGCAGTCTTTTCGTGGAATCTGCAAAGTGATATTTGGGAGCCCATTGGGGCCCATGGTGATAAAGGAAATATCCTCACATAATAACTAAAGAGAAGCTTTCTGAGAAACTGCATTGCCATGTGTGAATGCAACTCACAGAGTTGTACATTTCTCTTCAGTGATCAGTTTGTTAGCACAGTTTTCTGGAAATCTGCAATTAGATACTTCATAGCGCAATGAACATTACAGTGACAAAGGAAATATCCACAGATGAAAACTAGAAATAAGCTTTCTTAGAAACTTCATGGTGATGTGTGAATTCATCTCACAGAGTTACACTTATGTTTCGTGGAGCAGTCCATTAACACTGTCTTTGGGGAATCTGAGAAGGGCTTCTTTGGATCACATTGAGGCCTACGCTGATAAAGGAAATTTCATCCGTTCAAAACGTGAGAGAAGCTTCTGAGAAACTTCTTTCTGATCTGTGACTTCATCTCACAGAGTTACAACCTCTGTCTCAAGAAGCAGTTTGAAACAGTCTTTTCGTGGAATCTGCAAAGTGATATTTGGGAGCCCATTGGGGCCCATGGTGATAAAGGAAATATCCTCACATAATAACTAAAGAGAAGCTTTCTGAGAAACTGCATTGCCATGTGTGAATGCAACTCACAGAGTTACACGTTTCTCTTCAGTGATCAGTTTGTTAGCACAGTTTTCTGGAAATCTGCAATTAGATACTTTATAACCCAATGAACTTTACAGTGACAAAGGAAATATCCACAGATGAAAACTAGAAATAAGCTTTCTTAGAAACTTCTTGGTGATGTGTGAATTCATCTCACAGAGTTACACTTATGTTTCGGGGAGCAGTCCATTAACACTGTCTTGGGGAATCAGAGAAGGGCTTCTTTGGATCACATTGAGGCCTGCGCTGATAAAGGAAATTTCATCCGTTCAAAACGTGAAAGAAGCTTTCTGAGAAACTTCTTTCTGATCTGTGAGTTCATCTCACAGTGTTACAACCTCTGCCTCAAGAAGCAGTTTGAAACACTCTTTTCGTGGAATCTGCAAAGTGATATTTGGGAGCCTATTGGGGCCCATGGTGATAAAGGAAATATCCTCACATAATAACTAAAGAGAAGCTTTCTGAGAAACTGCATTGCCATGTGTGAATGCAACTCACAGAGTTACACGTTTCTCTTCAGTGATCAGTTTGTTAGCACATTTTTCTGGAAATCTGCAATTAGATACTTCATAGCGCAATGAACATTACAGTGACAAAGGAAATATCCACAGATGAAACCTAGAAAGAAGCTTTCTTAGAAACTTCTTGGTGATGTGTGAATTCATCTCACAGAGTTACACTTATGTTTCGTGGAGCAGTGCATTAACACTGTCTTTGGGGAATCTGAGAAGGGCTTCTTTGAATCAGATTGAGGCCTACACTGATAAAGGAAATTTCATCCGTTCAAAACATGAAAGAAGCTTTCTGAGAAACTTCTTTCTGATCTGTGACTTCATCTCACAGAGTTACAACCTCTGCCTCAAGAAGCAGTTTGCTAACACTCTTTTCGTGGAATCTGCAAAGTGATATTTGGGAGCCTATTGGGGGCCCATGGTAATAAAGGAATTATCTTCACATAATAACTAAAGAGAAGCTTTCTGAGAAACTGCATTGCCATGTGTGATTGCAACTCACAGAGTTACACGTTTCTCTTCAGTGATCAGTTTGTTAGCACAGTTTTCTGGAAATCTGCAATTAGATACTTCATAGCGCAACGAACATTACAGTGACAAAGGAAATATCCACAGATGAAAACTAGAAAGAAGCTTTCTTAGAAACTTCTTGGTGATGTGTGAATTCATCTCACATAGTTATACTTATGTTTCGTGGAGCAGTCCATTAACACTGTCTTTGGGGAATCTGAGAAGGGCTTCTTTGGATCACATTGAGGCCTACGCTGATAAAGGAAATTTCATCCGTTCAAAACGTGAAAGAAGCTTTCTGAGAAACTTCTTTCTGATCTGTGACTTCATCTCACAGAGTTACAACCTCTGTCTCAAGAAGCAGTTTGAAACACTCTTTTCGTGGAATCTGCAAAGTGATATTTGGGAGCCTATTGGGGCCCATGATGATAAAGGTAATATCCTCACATAATAACTAAAGAGAAGCTTTCTGAGAAACTGCATTGCCATGTGTGAATGCAACTCACAGAGTTACACGTTTCTCTTCAGTGATCAGTTTGTTAGCACAGTTTTCTGGAAATCTGCAAATAGATACTTCATAGCGCAACGAACATTACAGTGACAAAGGATATATCCACAGATGAAAACTAGAAAGTAGCTTTCTTCGAAACTTCTTGGTGATGTGTGAATTCCTCTCACAGAGTTACACTTTTGTTTCGTGGAACAGTCCATTAACACTGTCTGTGAGGAAAATGAGAAGGGCTTCCTTGGATCGCATTGAGGCCTACGCTGGTAAAGGAAATTTCATCCGTTCAAAACGTGAAAGAAGCTTTCTGAGAAACTTCTTTCCGATCTGTGAGTTCATCTCACAGACTGATAACTTAGACTTCAGGAACCAGTTTGCTAACCCTCTTTTCGTGGAATCTGCAAAGTGATATTTGTGAGCCCATAGGGGCCCATGGTGAAAAAGGAAATATCCTCACATAATAACTACAGAGAAACTTTCTGAGAGATTGCTTTCTGATGTTTTACTTCATCACACAGAGTTACACCCTTCCCTTCTTGAACCGTTTGCTAACACTGTTGTCGTGGATCCTGCAAAGGTATATTTGGGAGCACATTGAGGGCAATGGTGAAAAAGGAAGTATCCTCACATAATAACTAAAGAGGAGCTTCCGGAGAAACTGCATTGCTATGTGTGAATGCAACTCACAGAGTTACACGTATGTCTTCAGTGATCAGTTTGTTAGCACAGTTTTCTGGAAATCTGCAATAGATACTTCATAGCGCAATGAACATTACAGTGACAAAGGATATATCCACAGATGAAAACTAGAAAGAAGCTTTCTTCGAAACTTCTTGGTGATGTGTGAATTCATCTCACAGCAGTTACACTTATGTTCCGTGGAGCACTCCATTAACACTGTCTTTGAGGAACCTAGAAGGGCTTCCTTGGATCGCATTGAGGCCTACGCTGGTAAAGGAAATTTCATCCGTTCATAACGTGAAAGAAGCTTTCTGAGAAACTTCTTTCTGATCTGTGAGTTCATCTCACGGACTTATAACTTAGACTTCAAGAAGCAGTTTGCTAACACTCTTTTCGTGGAATCTGCAAAGCGATTTTGGGAGCCCATAGGGGCCCATGGTGAAAGAGGAAATATCCTCACATAATAACTACAGGAGAAACTTTCTGAAAGATTGCTTTCTGATGTGTTTACTTCATCACACAGAGTTCCACTCTTCCCTTCTTGAACAGTTTGCTAACACTGTTGTCGTGGATTCTGCAAAGGTATATTTCTGAGCACATTGAAGGCTATAGTGAAAAAGGAAATATCCTCACATAATAACTAAAGAGAAGCTTTCTGAGAAACTGCATTGCCATGTGTGAATGCAACTCACAGAGTTACACGTTTCTCTTCAGTGATCAGTTTGTTAGCGCAGTTTTCTGGAAATCTGCAAATAGATACTTCATAGCGCAATGAACATTACAGTGACAAAGGATATATCCACAGATGAAAACTAGAAAGAAGCTTTCTTAGAAACTTTTTGTGATGTGTGAATTCATCTCTGAGAGTTACACTTATGTTTCGTGGAGCAGTCCATTAACACTGTCTTTGAGGAACCTGAGAAGGACTTCCTTGGATCGCATTGAGGCCTATGCTGATAAAGGAAATTTCATCCGTTCAAAACGTGAAAGAAGCTTTCTGAGAAACTTCTTTCTGATCTGTGAGTTCATCTCACGGACTTATGACTTAGATTCAGGAAGCAGTTTGCTAACACTCTTTTCGTGTAATCTGCAAAGTGATATTTGGGAGCCCATAGGGGCCCATGGTGAAAAAGGAAATATCCTCACATAATAACTATGGAGAAACTTTCTGAGAGATTGCTTTCTGATGTGTTACTTCATCACACAGAGTTCCACCCTTCCCTTCTTGGAACAGTTTGGTAACACTGTTGTCGTGGATTCTGCAAAGGTATATTTGGGAGCACTTTGAGGGCTATGGTGAAAAAGGAAATATCCTCACATAATAACTAAAGAGATGATTTGTGAGAAACTGCATTGCCATGTGTGAATGCAACTCACAGAGTTACAGGTTTCTCTTCAGTGATCAGTTTGTTAGCGCAGTTTTCTGGAAATCTGCAATTAGATACTTCATAGCGCAAAGAACCTTACGGTGACAAAGGAAATATCCACAGAAGAAAACTAGAAAGAAGCTTTCTTTGAAACTGCTTGGTGATGTGTGAATTCATCTCACAGAGTTACACTTATGTTTCGTGGAGCAGTCCATTAACACTGTCTTTCAGGAACCTGAGAAGTGCTTCCTTGAATCGCATTGATGCCTACGCTTATAAAGGAAATTTCATCCGTTCAAAACGTGAAAGAAGCTTTCTGAGAAACTTCTTTCTGATCTGTGAGTTCATCTCACAGACTTACAACTTAGACTTCAGGAAGCAGTTTGCTAACACTCTTTTCGTGGAATCTGCAAAGTGATATTTGGGAACCCATAGGGTCCCATGGTGAAAGAGGAAATATCCTCACATAATAACTATGGAGAAACTTTCTAAGAGATTGCTTTCTGATGTTTTACTTCATCACAGAGAGTTCCACCCTTCCCTTCTTGGAACAGTTTGCTAACACTCTTGTCGTGGATTCTTCAAACTTATATTTGGGAGCATATTGAGGGCTATGGTAAAAAAGGAAGTATCCTCACATAATAACTAAAGAGGAGCTTCCGGAGAAACTGCATTGCCATGTGTGAATGCAACTCACAGAGTTACACGTTTCTCTTCTGTGATCAGTTTGTTAGCACAGTTTTCTGGAAATCTGCAATTAGATACTTCATAGCGCAATGAACCTTACGGTGAGAAAGGAAATATCCACAAATGAAAACCAGAAAGAAGCTTTCCTCGAAACTTCTTGGTGATGTGTGAATTCATCTCACAGGGTTACACGTATGTTTCGTGGAGCAGTCCATTAACACTGTCTTTGAGGAACCTGAGAAGGGCTTCCTTGGATCGCATTGAGGCCTAGGCTGATAAAGGAAATTTCATCCGTTCAAAACGTGAAAGAAGCTTTCTGAGAAACTTCTTTCTGATCGGTGAGTTCAATCACAGACTTGTAACTTAGACTTCAGAAAGCAGTTTGCTAACACTCTTTTCGTGGAATGTGGAAAGTGATATTTGGGAGCCCATAGGGGCCCATGGTGAGAAAGGAAATATCCTCACATATTAACTATGGAGAAACTTTCTGAGAGATTGCTTTCTGATGTCTTACTTAATCACACAGAGTTCCACCGTTCCCTTCTTGGAAGAGTTTGCTAACACTGTTGTCGTGGATTCTGCAAAGTTATATTTCTGAGCACATTGAGGGCTATAGTGAAAAAGGAAATATCCTCACATAATAACTAAAGAGAAGCTTTCTGAGAAACTGCATTGCCATGTGTGAATGCAACTCACAGAGTTACACGTTTCTCTTCAGTGATCAGTTTGTTAGCACAGTTTTCTGGAAATCTGCAAATAGATACTTCATAGCGCAACGAACATTACAGTGACAAAGGATATATCCACAGATGAAAACTAGAAAGTAGCTTTCTTCGAAACTTCTTGGTGATGTGTGAATTCCTCTCACAGAGTTACACTTTTGTTTCGTGGAACAGTCCATTAACACTGTCTTTGAGGAAAATGAGAAGGGCTTCCTTGGATCGCATTGAGGCCTACGCTGGTAAAGGAAATTTCATCCGTTCAAAACGTGAAAGAAGCTTTCTGAGAAACTTCTTTCTGATCTGTGAGTTCATCTCACGGACTTATAACTTAGACATCAGGAAGCAGTTTGCTAACACTCTTTTCGTGGAATCTGCAAAGTGATATTTGGGAGCCCATAGGGTCCCATGTTGAAAGAGGAAATATCCTCACATAATAACTATGGAGAAACTTTTCTGAAAGATTGCTTTCTGATGTGTTACTTCATCACACAGAGTTCCACTCTTCCCTTCTTTGAACAGTTTTCTAACACGGTTGTCGTGGATTCTGCAAAGGTATATTTGGGAGCACACTGAGGGCAATGGTGAAAAAGGAAATATCCTCACATAATAACTAAAGAGAAGCTTTCTCAGAAACTGCATTGCCATGTGTGAATGCAACTCACAGAGTTACACGTTTCTCTTCAGTGATCAGTTTGTTAGCACAGTTTTCTGGAAATCTGCAATTAGATAATTCATAGCGCAGTGAAGATTTCAGTGACAAAGGATATATCCACAGATGAAAACTAGAAAGAAGCTTTCTTAGAAACTTTTTGTGATGTGTGAATTCATCTCACAGAGTTACACTTATGTTTCGTGGAGCAGTCCATTAACACTGTCTTTGAGGAACTTGAGAAGGGCTTCCTTGGATCGCATTGAGGCCTATGCTGATAAAGGAAATTTCATCCGTTCAAAACGTGAATGAAGCTTTCTGAGAAACTTCTTTCCGATCTGTGAGTTCATCTCACAGACTGATAACTTAGACTTCAGGAACCAGTTTGCAAACCCTCTTTTCGTGGAATCTGCAAAGTGATATTTGTGAGCCCATAGGGGCCCATGGTGAAAAAGGAAATATCCTCACATAATAACTACAGAGAAACTTTCTGAGAGATTGCTTTCTGATGTTTTACTTCATCACACAGAGTTACACCCTTCCCTTCTTGAACCGTTTGCTAACACTGTTGTCGTGGATCCTGCAAAGGTATATTTGGGAGCACATTGAGGGCAATGGTGAAAAAGGAAGTATCCTCACATAATAACTAAAGAGGAGCTTCCGGAGAAACTGCATTGCTATGTGTGAATGCAACTCACAGAGTTACACGTATGTCTTCAGTGATCAGTTTGTTAGCACAGTTTTCTGGAAATCTGCAAATAGATACTTCATAGCGCAATGAACATTACAGTGACAAAGGATATATCCACAGATGAAAACTAGAAAAAAGCTTTCTTCGAAACTTCTTGGTGATGTGTGAATTCCTCTCACAGCATTACACTTATGTTCCGTGGAGCACTCCATTAACACTGTCTTTGAGGAACCCTAGAAGGGCTTCCTTGGATCGCATTGAGGCCTACGCTGGTAAAGGAAATTTCATCCGTTCATAACGTGAAAGAAGCTTTCTGAGAAACTTCTTTCTGATCTGTGACTTCATCTCACAGAGTAACAAACTCTGCCTCAAGAAGCAGTTTGCTAACACTCTTTTCGTGGAATCTGCAAAGTGATATTTGGGAGTCTATTGGAGACCATGGTGATAAAGCAAATATCCTCACATAATAACTAAAGAGAAGCTTTCCTAGAAACTGCATTGCCATGTGTGAATGCAACTCACAGAGTTACACGTTTCTCTTCAGTGATCAGTTTGTTAGCACAGTTTTCTGGAAATCTGCAATTAGATACTTCATAGCGCAATGAACATTACAGTGAAAAAGGAAATATCCACAGATGAAACCTAGAAAGAAGCTTTCTTAGAAACTTCTTGGTGATGTGTGAATTCGTCTCACAGAGTTACACTTATGTTTCGTGGAGCAGTGCATTAACACTGTCTTTGGGGAATCTGAGAAGGGCTTCTTTGGATCACCTTGAGGACTACGCTGATAAAGAATTTTCATCCGTTCAAAACGTGAAAGAAGCTTTCGGAGAAACTTCTTTCTGATCTGTGAGTTCATCTCACAGAGTTACAACCTCTGCCTCAAGAAGCAGTTTGAAACACTCTTTTCGTGAAATCTGCAAAGTGATATTTGGGAGCCTATTGGGGCCCATGGTGATAAAGGAAATATCCTCACATAATAACTAAAGAGAAGCTTTCTGAGAAACTGCATTGCCATGTGTGAATGCAACTCACAGAGTTACACGCTTCTCTTCAGTGATCAGTTTGTTAGCACATTTTTCTGGAAATCTGCAATTAGATACTTCATAGCGCAATGAACATTACAGTGACAAAGGAAATATCCACAGATGAAACTTAGAAAGAAGCTGTCTTAGAAACTTCTTTGTGATGTGTGAATTCATCTCACAGAGTTACACTTATGTTTCGTGGAGCAGTGCATTAACACTGTCTTTGGGGAAACTGAGACGGGCTTCTTTGGATCACATTGAGGCCTACGCTGATAAAGAAATTTCATCCGTCCAAAACGTGAAAGAAGCTTTCTGAGAAACTTCTTTCTGATCTGTGACTTCATCTCACAGAGTTACAACCTCTGCCTCAAGAAGCAGTTTGCTAACACTCTTTTCGTGGAATCTGCAAAGTGATATTTGGGAGCCTAATGGGGGCCCATGGTGATAAAGGAATTATCTTCACATAATAACTAAAGAGAAGCTTTCTGAGAAACTGCATTGCCATGTGTGAATGCAACTCACAGAGTTGTACGTTTCTCTTCAGTGATCAGTTTCTTAGCACAGTTTTCTGGAAATCTGCAATTAGATACTTCATAGCGCAATGAACATTACAGTGACAAAGGAAATATCCACAGATGAAAACTAGAAAGAAGCTTTCTTAGAAACTTCTTGGTGATGTGTGAATTCATCTCACAGAGTTACACTTATGTTTCGTGGAGCAGTCCACTAACACTGTCCTTGGGGAATCTGAGAAGGGCTTCTTTGGATCACATTGAGGCCTACGCTTATAAAGGAAATGTCATCCGTTCAAAACGTGAAAGAAGCTTTCTGAGAAATTTGTTTCTGATCTGTGAGTTCATCTCACAGAGTTACAACCTCTGCCTCAAAAAGCAGTTTGCTAACACTCTTTTCGTGGAATCTGCAAAGTGATATTTGGGAGTCTATTGGAGACCATGGTGATAAAGCAAATATCCTCACTTAATAACTAAAGAGAAGCTTTCTGAGAAACTGCATTGCCATGTGTGAATGCAACTCACAGAGTTACACGTTTCTCTTCAGTGATCAGTTTGTTAGCACAGTTTTCTGGAAATCTTCAATTAGATACTTCATAGCGCAATGAACATTACAGTGACAAAGGAAATATCCACAGATGAAAACTAGAAATAAGCTTTCTTAGAAACTTCATGGTGATGTGTGAATTCATCTCACAGAGTTACACTTATGTTTCGTGGAGCAGTCCATTAACACTGTCTTTGGGGAATCTGAGAAGGGCTTCTTTGGATCACATTGAGGCCTACGCTGATAAAGGAAATTTCATCCGTTCAAAACGTGAGAGAAGCTTCTGAGAAACTTCTTTCTGATCTGTGACTTCATCTCACAGAGTTACAACCTCTGTCTCAAGAAGCAGTTTGAAACAGTCTTTTCGTGGAATCTGCAAAGTGATATTTGGGAGCCCATTGGGGCCCATGGTGATAAAGGAAATATCCTCACATAATAACTAAAGAGAAGCTTTCTGAGAAACTGCATTGCCATGTGTGAATGCAACTCACAGAGTTACACGTTTCTCTTCAGTGATCAGTTTGTTAGCACAGTTTTCTGGAAATCTGCAATTAGATACTTTATAACCCAATGAACTTTACAGTGACAAAGGAAATATCCACAGATGAAAACTAGAAATAAGCTTTCTTAGAAACTTCTTGGTGATGTGTGAATTCATCTCACAGAGTTACACTTATGTTTCGGGGAGCAGTCCATTAACACTGTCTTGGGGAATCAGAGAAGGGCTTCTTTGGATCACATTGAGGCCTACGCTGATAAAGGAAATTTCATCCGTTCAAAACGTGAAAGAAGCTTTCTGAGAAACTTCTTTCTGATCTGTGAGTTCATCTCACAGAGTTACAACCTCTGCCTCAAGAAGCAGTTTGAAACACTCTTTTCGTGGAATCTGCAAAGTGATATTTGGGAGCCTTTTGGGGCCCATGGTGATAAAGGAAATATCCTCACATAATAACTAAAGAGAAGCTTTCTGAGAAACTGCATTGCCATGTGTGAATGCAACTCACAGAGTTACACGTTTCTCTTCAGTGATCAGTTTGTTAGCACATTTTTCTGGAAATCTGCAATTAGATACTTCATAGCGCAATGAACATTACAGTGACAAAGGAAATATCCACAGATGAAACCTAGAAAGAAGCTTTCTTAGAAACTTCTTGGTGATGTGTGAATTCATCTCACAGAGTTACACTTATGTTTCGTGGAGCAGTGCATTAACACTGTCTTTGGGGAATCTGAGAAGGGCTTCTTTAAATCAGATTGAGGCCTACACTGATAAAGGAAATTTCATCCGTTCAAAACATGAAAGAAGCTTTCTGAGAAACTTCTTTCTGATCTGTGACTTCATCTCACAGAGTTACAACCTCTGCCTCAAGAAGCAGTTTGCTAACACTCTTTTCGTGGAATCTGCAAAGTGATATTTGGGAGCCTATTGGGGGCCCATGGTAATAAAGGAATTATCTTCACATAATAACTAAAGAGAAGCTTTCTGAGAAACTGCATTGCCATGTGTGATTGCAACTCACAGAGTTACACGTTTCTCTTCAGTGATCAGTTTGTTAGCACAGTTTTCTGGAAATCTGCAATTAGATACTTCATAGCGCAACGAACATTACAGTGACAAAGGAAATATCCACAGATGAAAACTAGAAAGAAGCTTTCTTAGAAACTTCTTGGTGATGTGTGAATTCATCTCACATAGTTACACTTATGTTTCGTGGAGCAGTCCATTAACACTGTCTTTGGGGAATCTGAGAAGGGCTTCTTTGGATCACATTGAGGCCTACGCTGATAAAGGAAATTTCATCCGTTCAAAACGTGAAAGAAGCTTTCTGAGAAACTTCTTTCTGATCTGTGACTTCATCTCACAGAGTTACAACCTCTGTCTCAAGAAGCAGTTTGAAACACTCTTTTCGTGGAATCTGCAAAGTGATATTTGGGAGCCTATTGGGGCCCATGGTGATAAAGGTAATATCCTCACATAATAACTAAAAGAAGCTTTCTGAGAAACTGCATTGCCATGTGTGAATGCAACTCACAGAGTTACACGTTTCTCTTCAGTGATCAGTTTGTTAGCACAGTTTTCTGGAAATCTGCAAATAGATACTTCATAGCGCAACGAACATTACAGTGACAAAGGATATATCCACAGATGAAAACTAGAAAGTAGCTTTCTTCGAAACTTCTTGGTGATGTGTGAATTCCTCTCACAGAGTTACACTTTTGTTTCGTGGAACAGTCCATTAACACTCTCTGTGAGGAAAATGAGAAGGGCTTCCTTGGATCGCATTGAGGCCTACGCTGGTAAAGGAAATTTCATCCGTTCAAAACGTGAAAGAAGCTTTCTGAGAAACTTCTTTCTGATCTGTGAGTTCATCTCACGGACTTATAACTTAGACATCAGGAAGCAGTTTGCTAACACTCTTTTCGTGGAATCTGCAAAGTGATATTTGGGAGCCCATAGGGTCCCATGTTGAAAGAGGAAATATCCTCACATAATAACTATGGAGAAACTTTTCTGAAAGATTGCTTTCTGATGTGTTACTTCATCACACAGAGTTCCACTCTTCCCTTCTTTGAACAGTTTTCTAACACGGTTGTCGTGGATTCTGCAAAGGTATATTTGGGAGCACACTGAGGGCAATGGTGAAAAAGCAAATATCCTCACATAATAACTAAAGAGAAGCTTTCTGAGAAACTGCATTGCCATGTGTGAATGCAACTCACAGAATTACACGTTTCTCTTCAGTGATCAGTTTGTTAGCACAGTTTTCTGGAAATCTGCAATTAGGTAATTCATAGCGCAGTGAAGATTTCAGTGACAAAGGATATATCCACAGATGAAAACTAGAAAGAAGCTTTCTTAGAAACTTTTTGTGATGTGTGAATTCATCTCACAGAGTTACACTTATGTTTCGTGGAGCAGTCCATTAACACTGTCTTTGAGGAACTTGAGAAGGGCTTCCTTGGATCGCATTGAGGCCTATGCTGATAAAGGAAATTTCATCCGTTCAAAACGTGAAAGAAGCTTTCTGAGAAACTTCTTTCCGATCTGTGAGTTCATCTCACAGACTGATAACTTAGACTTCAGGAACCAGTTTGCTAACCCTCTTTTCGTGGAATCTGCAAAGTGATATTTGTGAGCCCATAGGGGCCCATGGTGAAAAAGGAAATATCCTCACATAATAACTACAGAGAAACTTTCTGAGAGATTGCTTTCTGATGTTTTACTTCATCACACAGAGTTACACCCTTCCCTTCTTGAACCGTTTGCTAACACTGTTGTCGTGGATCCTGCAAAGGTATATTTGGGAGCACATTGAGGGCAATGGTGAAAAAGGAAGTATCCTCACATAATAACTAAAGAGGAGCTTCCGGAGAAACTGCATTGCTATGTGTGAATGCAACTCACAGAGTTACACGTATGTCTTCAGTGATCAGTTTGTTAGCACAGTTTTCTGGAAATCTGCAAATAGATACTTCATAGCGCAATGAACATTACAGTGACAAAGGATATATCCACAGATGAAAACTAGAAAAAAGCTTTCTTCGAAACTTCTTGGTGATGTGTGAATTCCTCTCACAGCATTACACTTATGTTCCGTGGAGCACTCCATTAACACTGTCTTTGAGGAACCCTAGAAGGGCTTCCTTGGATCGCATTGAGGCCTACGCTGGTAAAGGAAATTTCATCCGTTCATAACGTGAAAGAAGCTTTCTGAGAAACTTCTTTCTGATCTGTGAGTTCATCTCACGGACTTATAACTTAGACTTCAAGAAGCAGTTTGCTAACACTCTTTTCGTGGAATCTGCAAAGCGATTTTTGGGAGCCCATAGGGTCCCATGGTGAAAGAGGAAATATCCTCACACAATAACTATGGAGAAACTTTCTGAAAGATTGCTTTCTGATGTGTTTCTTCATCACACAGAGTTCCACTCTTCCCTTCTTGGAACAGTTTGCTAACACTGTTGTCGTGGATTCTGCAAAGGTATATTTCTGAGCACATTGAAGGCTATAGTGAAAAAGGAAATATCCTCACATAATAACTAAAGAGAAGCTTTCTGAGAAACTGCATTGCCATGTGTGAATGCAACTCACAGAGTTACACGTTTCTCTTCAGTGATCAGTTTGTTAGCGCAGTTTTCTAGAAATCTGCAAATAGATACTTCATAGCGCAATGAACATTACAGTGACAAAGGATATATCCACAGATGAAAACTAGAAAGAAGCTTTCTTAGAAACTTTTTGTGATGTGTGAATTCATCTCTGAGAGTTACACTTATGTTTCGTGGAGCAGTCCATTAACACTGTCTTTGAGGAACCTGAGAAGGACTTCCTTGGATCGCATTGAGGCCTATGCTGATAAAGGAAATTTCATCCGTTCAAAACGTGAAAGAAGCTTTCTGAGAAACTTCTTTCTGATCTGTGAGTTCATCTCACGGACTTATGACTTAGATTCAGGAAGCAGTTTGCTAACACTCTTTTCGTGTAATCTGCAAAGTGATATTTGGGAGCCCATAGGGGCCCATGGTGAAAAAGGAAATATCCTCACATAATAACTATGGAGAAACTTTCTGAGAGATTGCTTTCTGATGTGTTACTTCATCACACAGAGTTCCACCCTTCCCTTCTTGGAACAGTATGCTAACACTGTTGTCGTGGATTCTGCAAAGGTATATTTGGGAGCACTTTGAGGGCTATGGTGAAAAAGGAAATATCCTCACATAATAACTAAAGAGAAGATTTGTGAGAAACTGCATTGCCATGTGTGAATGCAACTCACAGAGTTACAGGTTTCTCTTCAGTGATCAGTTTGTTAGCGCAGTTTTCTGGAAATCTGCAATTAGATACTTCATAGCGCAAAGAACCTTACGGTGACAAAGGAAATATCCACAGAAGAAAACTAGAAAGAAGCTTTCTTTGAAACTGCTTGGTGATGTGTGAATTCATCTCACAGAGTTACACTTATGTTTCGTGGAGCAGTCCATTAACACTGTCTTTCAGGAACCTGAGAAGTGCTTCCTTGAATCGCATTGATGCCTACGCTTATAAAGGAAATTTCATCCGTTCAAAACGTGAAAGAAGCTTTCTGAGAAACTTCTTTCTGATCTGTGAGTTCATCTCACAGACTTACAACTTAGACTTCAGGAAGCAGTTTGCTAACACTCTTTTCGTGGAATCTGCAAAGTGATATTTGGGTGTCTATTGGAGACCATGGTGATAAAGCAAATATCCTCACTTAATAACTAAAGAGAAGCTTTCTGAGAAACTGCATTGCCATGTGTGAATGCAACTCACAGAGTTACACGTTTCTCTTCAGTGATCAGTTTGTTAGCACAGTTTTCTGGAAATCTTCAATTAGATACTTCATAGCGCAATGAACATTACAGTGACAAAGGAAATATCCACAGATGAAAACTAGAAATAAGCTTTCTTAGAAACTTCATGGTGATGTGTGAATTCATCTCACAGAGTTACACTTATGTTTCGTGGAGCAGTCCATTAACACTGTCTTTGGGGAATCTGAGAAGGGCTTCTTTGGATCACATTGAGGCCTACGCTGATAAAGGAAATTTCATCCGTTCAAAACGTGAGAGAAGCTTCTGAGAAACTTCTTTCTGATCTGTGACTTCATCTCACAGAGTTACAACCTCTGTCTCAAGAAGCAGTTTGAAACAGTCTTTTCGTGGAATCTGCAAAGTGATATTTGGGAGCCCATTGGGGCCCATGGTGATAAAGGAAATATCCTCACATAATAACTAAAGAGAAGCTTTCTGAGAAACTGCATTGCCATGTGTGAATGCAACTCACAGAGTTACACGTTTCTCTTCAGTGATCAGTTTGTTAGCACAGTTTTCTGGAAATCTGCAATTAGATACTTTATAATCCAATGAACTTTACAGTGACAAAGGAAATATCCACAGATGAAAACTAGAAATAAGCTTTCTTAGAAACTTCTTGGTGATGTGTGAATTCATCTCACAGAGTTACACTTATGTTTCGGGGAGCAGTCCATTAACACTGTCTTGGGGAATCAGAGAAGGGCTTCTTTGGATCACATTGAGGCCTACGCTGATAAAGGAAATTTCATCCGTTCAAAACGTGAAAGAAGCTTTCTGAGAAACTTCTTTCTGATCTGTGAGTTCATCTCACAGAGTTACAACCTCTGCCTCAAGAAGCAGTTTGAAACACTCTTTTCGTGGAATCTGCAAAGTGATATTTGGGAGCCTTTTGGGGCCCATGGTGATAAAGGAAATATCCTCACATAATAACTAAAGAGAAGCTTTCTGAGAAACTGCATTGCCATGTGTGAATGCAACTCACAGAGTTACACGTTTCTCTTCAGTGATCAGTTTGTTAGCACATTTTTCTGGAAATCTGCAATTAGATACTTCATAGCGCAATGAACATTACAGTGACAAAGGAAATATCCACAGATGAAACCTAGAAAGAAGCTTTCTTAGAAACTTCTTGGTGATGTGTGAATTCATCTCACAGAGTTACACTTATGTTTCGTGGAGCAGTGCATTAACACTGTCTTTGGGGAATCTGAGAAGGGCTTCTTTGAATCAGATTGAGGCCTACACTGATAAAGGAAATTTCATCCGTTCAAAACATGAAAGAAGCTTTCTGAGAAACTTCTTTCTGATCTGTGACTTCATCTCACAGAGTTACAACCTCTGCCTCAAGAAGCAGTTTGCTAACACTCTTTTCGTGGAATCTGCAAAGTGATATTTGGGAGCCTATTGGGGGCCCATGGTAATAAAGGAATTATCTTCACATAATAACTAAAGAGAAGCTTTCTGAGAAACTGCATTGCCATGTGTGATTGCAACTCACAGAGTTACACGTTTCTCTTCAGTGATCAGTTTGTTAGCACAGTTTTCTGGAAATCTGCAATTAGATACTTCATAGCGCAACGAACATTACAGTGACAAAGGAAATATCCACAGATGAAAACTAGAAAGAAGCTTTCTTAGAAACTTCTTGGTGATGTGTGAATTCATCTCACATAGTTACACTTATGTTTCGTGGAGCAGTCCATTAACACTGTCTTTGGGGAATCTGAGAAGGGCTTCTTTGGATCACATTGAGGCCTACGCTGATAAAGGAAATTTCATCCGTTCAAAACGTGAAAGAAGCTTTCTGAGAAACTTCTTTCTGATCTGTGACTTCATCTCACAGAGTTACAACCTCTGTCTCAAGAAGCAGTTTGAAACACTCTTTTCGTGGAATCTGCAAAGTGATATTTGGGAGCCTATTGGGGCCCATGGTGATAAAGGTAATATCCTCACATAATAACTAAAAGAAGCTTTCTGAGAAACTGCATTGCCATGTGTGAATGCAACTCACAGAGTTACACGTTTCTCTTCAGTGATCAGTTTGTTAGCACAGTTTTCTGGAAATCTGCAAATAGATACTTCATAGCGCAACGAACATTACAGTGACAAAGGATATATCCACAGATGAAAACTAGAAAGTAGCTTTCTTCGAAACTTCTTGGTGATGTGTGAATTCCTCTCACAGAGTTACACTTTTGTTTCGTGGAACAGTCCATTAACACTCTCTGTGAGGAAAATGAGAAGGGCTTCCTTGGATCGCATTGAGGCCTACGCTGGTAAAGGAAATTTCATCCGTTCAAAACGTGAAAGAAGCTTTCTGAGAAACTTCTTTCTGATCTGTGAGTTCATCTCACGGACTTATAACTTAGACATCAGGAAGCAGTTTGCTAACACTCTTTTCGTGGAATCTGCAAAGTGATATTTGGGAGCCCATAGGGTCCCATGTTGAAAGAGGAAATATCCTCACATAATAACTATGGAGAAACTTTTCTGAAAGATTGCTTTCTGATGTGTTACTTCATCACACAGAGTTCCACTCTTCCCTTCTTTGAACAGTTTTCTAACACGGTTGTCGTGGATTCTGCAAAGGTATATTTGGGAGCACATTGAGGGCATTGGTGAAAAAGGAAATATCCTCACATAATAACTAAAGAGAAGCTTTCTGAGAAACTGCATTGCCATGTGTGAATGCAACTCACAGAGTTACACGTTTCTCTTCAGTGATCAGTTTGTTAGCACAGTTTTCTGGAAATCTGCAATTAGATAATTCATAGCGCAGTGAAGATTTCAGTGACAAAGGATATATCCACAGATGAAAACTAGAAAGAAGCTTTCTTCGAAACTTCTTGGTGATGTGTGAATTCCTCTCACAGCATTACACTTATGTTCCGTGGAGCACTCCATTAACACTGTCTTTGAGGAACCCTAGAAGGGCTTCCTTGGATCGCATTGAGGCCTACGCTGGTAAAGGAAATTTCATCCGTTCATAACGTGAAAGAAGCTTTCTGAGAAACTTCTTTCTGATCTGTGAGTTCATCTCACGGACTTATAACTTAGACTTCAAGAAGCAGTTTGCTAACACTCTTTTCGTGGAATCTGCAAAGCGATTTTTGGGAGCCCATAGGGTCCCATGGTGAAAGAGGAAATATCCTCACACAATAACTATGGAGAAACTTTCTGAAAGATTGCTTTCTGATGTGTTTCTTCATCACACAGAGTTCCACTCTTCCCTTCTTGGAACAGTTTGCTAACACTGTTGTCGTGGATTCTGCAAAGGTATATTTCTGAGCACATTGAAGGCTATAGTGAAAAAGGAAATATCCTCACATAATAACTAAAGAGAAGCTTTCTGAGAAACTGCATTGCCATGTGTGAATGCAACTCACAGAGTTACACGTTTCTCTTCAGTGATCAGTTTGTTAGCGCAGTTTTCTGGAAATCTGCAAATAGATACTTCATAGCGCAATGAACATTACAGTGACAAAGGATATATCCACAGATGAAAACTAGAAAGAAGCTTTCTTAGAAACTTTTTGTGATGTGTGAATTCATCTCTGAGAGTTACACTTATGTTTCGTGGAGCAGTCCATTAACACTGTCTTTGAGGAACCTGAGAAGGACTTCCTTGGATCGCATTGAGGCCTATGCTGATAAAGGAAATTTCATCCGTTCAAAACGTGAAAGAAGCTTTCTGAGAAACTTCTTTCTGATCTGTGAGTTCATCTCACGGACTTATGACTTAGATTCAGGAAGCAGTTTGCTAACACTCTTTTCGTGTAATCTGCAAAGTGATATTTGGGAGCCCATAGGGGCCCATGGTGAAAAAGGAAATATCCTCACATAATAACTATGGAGAAACTTTCTGAGAGATTGCTTTCTGATGTGTTACTTCATCACACAGAGTTCCACCCTTCCCTTCTTGGAACAGTTTGCTAACACTGTTGTCGTGGATTCTGCAAAGGTATATTTGGGAGCACTTTGAGGGCTATGGTGAAAAAGGAAATATCCTCACATAATAACTAAAGAGAAGATTTGTGAGAAACTGCATTGCCATGTGTGAATGCAACTCACAGAGTTACAGGTTTCTCTTCAGTGATCAGTTTGTTAGCGCAGTTTTCTGGAAATCTGCAATTAGATACTTCATAGCGCAAAGAACCTTACGGTGACAAAGGAAATATCCACAGAAGAAAACTAGAAAGAAGCTTTCTTTGAAACTGCTTGGTGATGTGTGAATTCATCTCACAGAGTTACACTTATGTTTCGTGGAGCAGTCCATTAACACTGTCTTTCAGGAACCTGAGAAGTGCTTCCTTGAATCGCATTGATGCCTACGCTTATAAAGGAAATTTCATCCGTTCAAAACGTGAAAGAAGCTTTCTGAGAAACTTCTTTCTGATCTGTGAGTTCATCTCACAGACTTACAACTTAGACTTCAGGAAGCAGTTTGCTAACACTCTTTTCGTGGAATCTGCAAAGTGATATTTGGGAACCCATAGGGTCCCATGGTGAAAGAGGAAATATCCTCACATAATAACTATGGAGAAACTTTCTAAGAGATTGCTTTCTGATGTTTTACTTCATCACAGAGAGTTCCACCCTTCCCTTCTTGGAACAGTTTGCTAACACTCTTGTCGTGGATTCTTCAAACTTATATTTGGGAGCATATTGAGGGCTATGGTAAAAAAGGAAGTATCCTCACATAATAACTAAAGAGGAGCTTCCGGAGAAACTGCATTTCCATGTGTGAATGCAACTCACAGAGTTACACGTTTCTCTTCTGTGATCAGTTTGTTAGCACAGTTTTCTGGAAATCTGCAATTAGATACTTCATAGCGCAATGAACCTTACGGTGAGAAAGGAAATATCCACAGATGAAAACCAGAAAGAAGCTTTCCTCGAAACTTCTTGGTGATGTGTGAATTCATCTCACAGGGTTACACGTATGTTTCGTGGAGCAGTCCATTAACACTGTCTTTGAGGAACCTGAGAAGGGCTTCCTTGGATCGCATTGAGGCCTAGGCTGATAAAGGAAATTTCATCCGTTCAAAACGTGAAAGAAGCTTTCTGAGAAACTTCTTTCTGATCGGTGAGTTCAATCACAGACTTGTAACTTAGACTTCAGAAAGCAGTTTGCTAACACTCTTTTCGTGGAATGTGGAAAGTGATATTTGGGAGCCCATAGGGGCCCATGGTGAGAAAGGAAATATCCTCACATATTAACTATGGAGAAACTTTCTGAGAGATTGCTTTCTGATGTCTTACTTAATCACACAGAGTTCCACCGTTCCCTTCTTGGAAGAGTTTGCTAACACTGTTGTCGTGGATTCTGCAAAGGTATATTTCTGAGCACATTGAAGGCTATAGTGAAAAAGGAAATATCCTCACATAATAACTAAAGAGAAGCTTTCTGAGAAACTGCATTGCCATGTGTGAATGCAACTCACAGAGTTACACGTTTCTCTTCAGTGATCAGTTTGTTAGCACAGTTTTCTGGAAATCTGCAAATAGATACTTCATAGCGCAACGAACATTACAGTGACAAAGGATATATCCACAGATGAAAACTAGAAAGTAGCTTTCTTCGAAACTTCTTGGTGATGTGTGAATTCCTCTCACAGAGTTACACTTTTGTTTCGTGGAACAGTCCATTAACACTGTCTTTGAGGAAAATGAGAAGGGCTTCCTTGGATCGCATTGAGGCCTACGCTGGTAAAGGAAATTTCATCCGTTCAAAACGTGAAAGAAGCTTTCTGAGAAACTTCTTTCTGATCTGTGAGTTCATCTCACGGACTTATAACTTAGACATCAGGAAGCAGTTTGCTAACACTCTTTTCGTGGAATCTGCAAAGTGATATTTGGGAGCCCATAGGGTCCCATGTTGAAAGAGGAAATATCCTCACATAATAACTATGGAGAAACTTTTCTGAAAGATTGCTTTCTGATGTGTTACTTCATCACACAGAGTTCCACTCTTCCCTTCTTTGAACAGTTTTCTAACACGGTTGTCGTGGATTCTGCAAAGGTATATTTGGGAGCACACTGAGGGCATTGGTGAAAAAGGAAATATCCTCACATAATAACTAAAGAGAAGCTTTCTGAGAAACTGCATTGCCATGTGTGAATGCAACTCACAGAGTTACACGTTTCTCTTCAGTGATCAGTTTGTTAGCACAGTTTTCTGGAAATCTGCAATTAGATAATTCATAGCGCAGTGAAGATTTCAGTGACAAAGGATATATCCACAGATGAAAACTAGAAAGAAGCTTTCTTAGAAACTTTTTGTGATGTGTGAATTCATCTCACAGAGTTACACTTATGTTTCGTGGAGCAGTCCATTAACACTGTCTTTGAGGAACTTGAGAAGGGCTTCCTTGGATCGCATTGAGGCCTATGCTGATAAAGGAAATTTCATCCGTTCAAAACGTGAAAGAAGCTTTCTGAGAAACTTCTTTCCGATCTGTGAGTTCATCTCACAGACTGATAACTTAGACTTCAGGAACCAGTTTGCTAACCCTCTTTTCGTGGAATCTGCAAAGTGATATTTGTGAGCCCATAGGGGCCCATGGTGAAAAAGGAAATATCCTCACATAATAACTACAGAGAAACTTTCTGAGAGATTGCTTTCTGATGTTTTACTTCATCACACAGAGTTACACCCTTCCCTTCTTGAACCGTTTGCTAACACTGTTGTCGTGGATCCTGCAAAGGTATATTTG
Organism: Rhinopithecus roxellana; assembly: GCF_007565055.1. Lineage (NCBI taxonomy): Eukaryota > Metazoa > Chordata > Mammalia > Primates > Cercopithecidae > Rhinopithecus > Rhinopithecus roxellana. Next base: position 96,274,965 of record NC_044560.1, on the reverse strand, counting down.
GGAGCACATTGAGGGCAATGGTGAAAAAGGAAGTATCCTCACATAATAACTAAAGAGGAGCTTCCGGAGAAACTGCATTGCTATGTGTGAATGCAACTCACAGAGTTACACGTATGTCTTCAGTGATCAGTTTGTTAGCACAGTTTTCTGGAAATCTGCAAATAGATACTTCATAGCGCAATGAACATTACAGTGACAAAGGATATATCCACAGATGAAAACTAGAAAAAAGCTTTCTTCGAAACTTCTTGGTGATGTGTGAATTCCTCTCACAGCATTACACTTATGTTCCGTGGAGCACTCCATTAACACTGTCTTTGAGGAACCCTAGAAGGGCTTCCTTGGATCGCATTGAGGCCTACGCTGGTAAAGGAAATTTCATCCGTTCATAACGTGAAAGAAGCTTTCTGAGAAACTTCTTTCTGATCTGTGAGTTCATCTCACGGACTTATAACTTAGACTTCAAGAAGCAGTTTGCTAACACTCTTTTCGTGGAATCTGCAAAGCGATTTTTGGGAGCCCATAGGGTCCCATGGTGAAAGAGGAAATATCCTCACACAATAACTATGGAGAAACTTTCTGAAAGATTGCTTTCTGATGTGTTTCTTCATCACACAGAGTTCCACTCTTCCCTTCTTGGAACAGTTTGCTAACACTGTTGTCGTGGATTCTGCAAAGGTATATTTCTGAGCATATTGAAGGCTATAGTGAAAAAGGAAATATCCTCACATAATAACTAAAGAGAAGCTTTCTGAGAAACTGCATTGCCATGTGTGAATGCAACTCACAGAGTTACACGTTTCTCTTCAGTGATCAGTTTGTTAGCGCAGTTTTCTGGAAATCTGCAAATAGATACTTCATAGCGCAATGAACATTACAGTGACAAAGGATATATCCACAGATGAAAACTAGAAAGAAGCTTTCTTAGAAACTTTTTGTGATGTGTGAATTCATCTCTGAGAGTTACACTTATGTTTCGTGGAGCAGTCCATTAACACTGTCTTTGAGGAACCTGAGAAGGACTTCCTTGGATCGCATTGAGGCCTATACTGATAAAGGAAATTTCATCCGTTCAAAACGTGAAAGAAGATTTCTGAGAAACTTCTTTCTGATCTGTGAGTTCATCTCACGGACTTATGACTTAGATTCAGGAAGCAGTTTGCTAACACTCTTTTCGTGTAATCTGCAAAGTGATATTTGGGAGCCCATAGGGGCCCATGGTGAAAAAGGAAATATCCTCACATAATAACTATGGAGAAACTTTCTGAGAGATTGCTTTCTGATGTGTTACTTCATTACACAGAGTTCCACCCTTCCCTTCTTGGAACAGTTTGCTAACACTGTTGTCGTGGATTCTGCAAAGGTATATTTGGGAGCACTTTGAGGGCTATGGTGAAAAAGGAAATATCCTCACATAATAACTAAAGAGAAGATTTGTGAGAAACTGCATTGCCATGTGTGAATGCAACTCACAGAGTTACACGTTTCTCTTCAGTGATCAGTTTGTTAGCACAGTTTTCTGGAAATCTGCAATTAGATACTTCATAGCGCAAAGAACCTTACGGTGACAAAGGAAATATCCACAGAAGAAAACTAGAAAGAAGCTTTCTTTGAAACTGCTTGGTGATGTGTGAATTCATCTCACAGAGTTACACTTATGTTTCGTGGAGCAGTCCATTAACACTGTCTTTGAGGAACCTGAGAAGTGCTTCCTTGGATCGCATTGAGGACTACGCTGATAAAGGAAATTTCATCCGTTCAAAATGTGAAAGAATCTTTCTGAGAAACTTCTTTCTGATCTGTGACTTCATCTCCCAGACCTATAACTTAGGCTTCAGGAAGCAGTTTGCTAACACTCTTTTCGTGGAATCTGCAAAGTGATATTTGTGAGCCCATAGGGGCCCATGGTGAAAAAGGAAATATCCTCACATAATAACTATGGAGAAACTTTCTGAGAGATTGCTTTCTGATGTGTTACTTCATCACACAGAGTTCCAGCCTTCCCTTCTTGGAACAGTTTGCTAATACTGTTGTCGTGGATTCTACAAAGGTGTATTTTTGAGCACATTGAGGGCTATAGTGAAAAAGGAAATATCCTCACATAATAACTGAAAAGAAGATTTCTGAGGACCTGCATTGCCATGTGTGAATGCAACTCACAGAGTTACACGTTTCTCTTCTGTGATCAGTTTGTTAGCACAGTTTTCTGGAAATCAGCAATTAGATACTTCATAGCGCAATGAACCTTACGGTGACAAAGGAAACATCCACAGATGAAAACTAGAAAGAAGCTTTCTTAGAAACATCTTGGTGATGTGAGCATTCATCTCACAGAGTTACACTTATGTTTCGTGGAGCAGTCCATTAACACTGTCTTTCAGGAACCTGAGAAGGGCTTCCTTGAATCGCATTGATGCCTACGCTTATAAAGGAAATTTCATCCGTTCAAAACGTGAAAGAAGCTTTCTGAGAAACTTCTTTCTGATCTGTGAGTTCATCTCACAGACTTACAACTTAGACTTCAGGAAGCAGTTTGCTAACACTCTTTTCGTGTAATCTGCAAAGTGATATTTGGGAGCCCATAGGGTCCCATGGTGAAAGAGGAAATATCCTCACATAATAACTATGGAGAAACTTTCTAAGAGATTGCTTTCTGATGTTTTACTTCATCACAGAGAGTTCCACCCTTCCCTTCTTGGAACAGTTTGCTAACACTCTTGTCGTGGATTCTTCAAACGTATATTTGGGAGCATATTGAGGGCTATGGTAAAAAAGGAAGTATCCTCACATAATAACTAAAGAGGAGCTTCCGGAGAAACTGCATTTCCATGTGTGAATGCAACTCACAGAGTTACACGTTTCTCTTCTGTGATCAGTTTGTTAGCACAGTTTTCTGGAAATCTGCAATTACATACTTCATAGCGCAATGAACCTTACGGTGAGAAAGGAAATATCCACAGATGAAAACCAAAAGAAGCTTTCCTCGAAACTTCTTGGTGATGTGTGAATTCATCTCACAGGGTTACACGTATGTTTCGTGGAGCAGTCCATTAACACTGTCTTTGAGGAACCTGAGAAGGGCTTCCTTGGATCGCATTGAGGCCTAGGCTGATAAAGGAAATTTCATCCGTTCAAAACGTGAAAGAAGCTTTCTGAGAAACTTCTTTCTGATCGTTGAGTTCAATCACAGACTTGTAACTTAGACTTCAGAAAGCAGTTTGCTAACACTCTTTTCGTGGAATGTGGAAAGGGATATTTGGGAGCCCATAGGGGCCCATGGTGAGAAAGGAAATATCCTCACATATTAACTATGGAGAAACTTTCTGAGAGATTGCTTTCTGATGTCTTACTTAATCACACAGAGTTCCACCGTTCCCTTCTTGGAAGAGTTTGCTAACACTGTTGTCGTGGATTCTGCAAAGGTATATTTCTGAGCACATTGAGGGCTATAGTGAAAAAGGAAATATCCTCACATAATAACTAAAGAGAAGCTTTCTGAGAAACTGCATTGCCATGTGTGAATGCAACTCACAGAGTTACACGTTTCTCTTCAGTGATCAGTTTGTTAGCACAGTTTTCTGGAAATCTGCAAATAGATACTTCATAGCGCAATGAACATTACAGTGACAAAGGATATATCCACAGATGAAAACTAGAAAGTAGCTTTCTTCGAAACTTCTTGGTGTTGTGTGAATTCCTCTCACAGAGTTACACTTTTGTTTCGTGGAACAGTCCATTAACACTGTCTTTGAGGAAAATGAGAATGGCTTCCTTGGATCGCATTGAGGCCTACGCTGGTAAAGGAAATTTCATCCGTTCAAAACGTGAAAGAAGCTTTCTGAGAAACTTCTTTCTGATCTGTGAGTTCATCTCACGGACTTATAACTTAGACATCAGGAAGCAGATTGCTAACACTCTTTTCGTAGAATCTGCAAAGTGATATTTGGGAGCCCATAGGGTCCCATGTTGAAAGAGGAAATATCCTCACATAATAACTATGGAGAAACTTTCTGAAAGATTGCTTTCTGATGTGTTACTTCATCACACAGAGTTCCACTCTTCCCTTCTTGGAACAGATTTCTAACACTGTTGTCGTGGATTCTGCAAAGGTATATTTGGGAGCACACTGAGGGCAATGGTGAAAAAGGAAATATCCTCACATAATAACTAAAGAGAAGCTTTCTGAGAAACTGCATTGCCATGTGTGAATGCAACTCACAGAGTTACACGTTTCTCTTCAGTGATCAGTTTGTTAGCACAGTTTTCTGGAAATCTGCAATTAGATAATTCATAGCGCAGTGAAGATTTCAGTGACAAAGGATATATCCACAGATGAAAACTAGAAAGAAGCTTTCTTAGAAACTTTTTGTGATGAGTGAATTCATCTCACAGAGTTACACTTATGTTTCGTGGAGCAGTCCATTAACACTGTCTTTGAGGAACTTGAGAAGGGCTTCCTTGGATCGCATTGAGGCCTATGCTGATAAAGGAAATTTCATCCGTTCAAAACGTGAAAGAAGCTTTCTGAGAAACTTCTTTCCGATCTGTGAGTTCATCTCACAGACTGATAACTTAGACTTCAGGAACCAGTTTGCTAACCCTCTTTTCGTGGAATCTGCAAAGTGATATTTGTGAGCCCATAGGGGCCCATGGTGAAAAAGGAAATATCCTCACATAATAACTACAGAGAAACTTTCTGAGAGATTGCTTTCTGATGTTTTACTTCATCACACAGAGTTACACCCTTCCCTTCTTGAACCGTTTGCTAACACTGTTGTCGTGGATCCTGCAAATGTATATTTGGGAGCACATTGAGGGCAATGGTGAAAAAGGAAGTATCCTCACATAATAACTAAAGAGGAGCTTCCGGAGAAACTGCATTGCTATGTTTGAATGCAACTCACAGAGTTACACGTATGTCTTCAGTGATCAGTTTGTTAGCACAGTTTTCTGGAAATCTGCAAATAGATACTTCATAGCGCAATGAACATTACAGTGACAAAGGATATATCCACAGATGAAAACTAGAAAAAAGCTTTCTTCGAAACTTCTTGGTGATGTGTGAATTCCTCTCACAGCATTACACTTATGTTCCGTGGAGCACTCCATTAACATTGTCTTTGAGGAACCCTAGAAGGGCTTCCTTGGATCGCATTGAGGCCTACGCTGGTAAAGGAAATTTCATCCGTTCATAACGTGAAAGAAGCTTTCTGAGAAACTTCTTTCTGATCTGTGAGTTCATCTCACGGACTTATAACTTAGACTTCAAGAAGCAGTTTGCTAACACTCTTTTCGTGGAATCTGCAAAGCGATATTTGGGAGCCCATAGGGTCCCATGGTGAAAGAGGAAATATCCTCACACAATAACTATGGAGAAACTTTCTGAAAGATTGCTTTCTGATGTGTTTCTTCATCAAACAGAGTTCCACTCTTCCCTTCTTGGAACAGTTTGCTAACACTGTTGTCGTGGATTCTGCAAATTTATATTTGGGAACACATTGAGGCCTATTGTGAAAAAGGAAGTATCCTCACGTAATAAATAAAGAGAAGCTTTCTGAGAAACTGCATTGCCCTGTGTGAATGCAACTCACAGAGTTACAAGTTTCTCTTCAGTGATCAGTTTGTTAGCACAGTTTTCTGGAAATCTACAATTAGATACTTCATAGCGCAATGTACCTTACGGTGACAAAGGAAATGTCCACAGATGAAAACTAGAAAGAAGCTTTCTTAGAAACTTCTTGGTGATGTGTGAATTCATCTCACACAGTTACACTTATGTTTCGTGGAGCAGTCTATTAACACTGTCTTTGAGGAACCTGAGAAGGGCTTCCTTGCATCGCATTGAGGCCTAGGCTGATAAAGGAAATTTCATCCGTTCAAAACGTGAAAGAAGCTTTCTGAGAAACATCTTTCTGATCCGGGAGTTCAATCACAGACTTGTAACTTAGACCTCAGAAAGCAGTTTGCTAACACTCTTTTCGTGGAATGTGGAAAGTGATATTTGGGAGCCCATAGGGGCCCATGGTGAAAAAGGAAATATCCTCACATAATAACTACAGAGAAACTTTCTGAGAGATTGCTGTCTGATGTGTTACTTCATCACTAAGAGTTCCACCCTTCCATTCTTGGAACCGTTTGCTAACAGTGTTGTCGTGGATTCTGCAAAGCTATATTTGGGAGCACATTGAGGGCTATGGTGAAAAAGGAAATATCCTCACATCATAACTAAAGAGAAGCTTTCTGAGAAACTGCATTGCCATGTGTGAATGCAACTCACAGAGTTACACGTTTCTCTTCAGTGATCAGTTTGTTAACACAGTTTTCTTGAAATGTGCAATTAGATACTTCATAGCGCAATGAATATTACAGTGACAAAGGATATATCCACAGACGAGAACTAGAAAGAAGCTTTATTAGAACCTTTTTGGTGATGTGTGAATTAATCTCACAGAGTTACACTTATGTTTCGTGGAGCAGTCAATTAACACTCTCCTTGAGGAACCTGTGAAGGGCTTCCTTGGATCGCATTGAGGACTACGCTGATAAAGGAAATTTCATCCGTTCAAAACGTGAAAGAAGCTTTCTGAGAAACTTCTTTCTGATCTGTGTGTTCATCTCACAGACTTATAACTTTGACTTCACGAAGCAGTTTGCTACCACTCTTTCCGTGGAATCTGGAAAGTGATATTTGGGAGCTCAAAGACGCCCATGGTGAAAACAGGAAATATCCTCACATAATAACTACAGAGAAACTTTCTGAGAGATTGCTTTCTGATGTGTTACTTCATCACAAAGAGGTCCACCCTTCCATTCTTGGAACCGTTTGCTAACACTGTTGTCGTGGATTCTGCAAAGGTATATTTGGGAGCATTTGAGGGCTACGTTCAAAAAGGTAGTATCCTGACATAATAACTACAGAGAAGCTTTCTGAGAAACTGCATTGCCATGTGTGAATGCAACTCACAGAGTTACACGTTTCTCTTCAGTGATCAGTTTGTTAGCACAGTTTTCTGGAAATCTGCAATTAGATACTTCAAAGCGCAATGAAACTTACGGTGACAAAGGAAATATCCACAGTTGAAAACCAGAAAGAAGCTGTCTTAGAAACTTCTTGGTGATGTGTGAATTCATCTCACAGAGTTACACTAATGTTTCGTGGAGCAGTCCATTAACACTGTCTTTGAGGAACCTGAGAAGGGCATCATTGGATCACATTCATTCGGAGGCTGATAAAGGAAATTTCAACCGTTCAAAACGTGAAAGAAGCTTTCTGAGCAACTTCTTTCTGATCTGTGTGTTCATCTCACAGACTTATAACTTAGACTTCAGGAAGCAGTTTGCTCACACTCTTTTCTTGATATCTGCAAAGTGATATTTGGGAGCGCATAGGGTCCCATGGTGAAGAAGGAAATATCCTCACCTAATAACTACGGAGAAACTTTCTGAGAGATTGCTTTCTGATGTGTTACTTCATCACACAGATTTCCACCCTTCCCTTCTTGGAACAGTTTGCTAAAACTGTTGTCGTGGATTCTGCAAAGGTATATTTGGGAGCATATTGAGGGCTATGGTGTAAAAGGCAATATCCTCACATAATAACTAAATAGAAGCTTTCTGAGAAACTGCATTGCCATGTGTGAATGCATCTCACAGAGTTACACGTTTCTCTTCAGTGATCAGTTTGTTAGCACAGTTTTCTGGATATCTGCAATTAGATACTTCATAGCGCAATGAACATTACAGTGACAAAGGAAATATCCACAGATGAAAACCACAAAGAAGCTTTCTTAGAAACTTCTTGGTGATGTGTGAATTCATCTCACAGAGTTACACTTATGTTTCGTGGAGCAGTCCATTAACACTGTGTTTGAGGAACCTGAGAAGGGCTTCTTTGGATCATATTCAGACCTACGTTGATAAAGGAATTTTCATCCGTTCAAAACGTGAAAGAAGCTTTCTGAGAAACTTCTTTCTGATCTGTGAGTTCATCTCACAGACTTATAACTTAGACTTCAGGAAGCAGTTTGCTAACACTCTTTTCGTGGAATCTGCAAAGTGATATTTGGGAGCCCATAAGGTCCCATGGTGAAAAAGGAAATATCCTCACATAATAACTATGTAGAAACTTTCTGAGAGATTGCTTTCTGATGTGTTACTTCATCACACAGAGTTCCACCCTTCCCTTCTTGGAACAGTTTGCTAAAAGTGTTGTCGTGGATTCTGCAAAGTTATATTTGGGAACACATTGAGGGCTATGGTTAAAAAGGAAATATCTTCACAAAATATCTAAAGAGAAGCTTTCTGAGAAACTGCATTGCCATGAGTGAATGCAACTCACAGAGTTACCCGTTTCACTTCAGTGATCAGTTTGGTAGCACAGTTTTCTGGAAATCTGCAATTAGATACTTCATTGCGCAATGAACCTTACGGTGACAAAAGAAATATCCACAGATGAAAACTAGTGAGAAGCTTTCTTAGAAACTTCTTGGTGATGTTTGAATTCATCTCACAGAGTTACACTTATGTTTCGTGGAGCAGTCAATTAACACTGTCTTTGAGGAACCTAAGAAGGGCTTCCTTGGATCGCATTGAGGCCTTGGCTGATAAGGGAAATTTCGTCCGTTCAAAACGTGAAAGAAGCTTTCTGAGAAACTCCTTTCTGATCTGTGTGTTCATATCACACACTTATAACTTAGACTTCAGGAAGCAGTTTGCTAACACTCTTTTCGTGGAATCTGCAAAGTGATATTTGGGAGCCCTTAGGGGCCCATGGTGAAAAAGGAAATATCCTCACCGAATAACTATGGAGAAACTTTCTGAGAGATTGCTTTCTGATGTGTTACTTCATCACACAGAGTTCCACCCTTCCCTTCTTGAAACAGTTTGCTAACACTGTTGTCGTGGATTCTGCAAAGGTATATTTGGGAGCACTTTGAGGGCTATGGTGAAAAAGGAAATATCCTCACATAATAACTAAAGAGAAGATTTGTGAGAAACTGCATTGCCATGTGTGAATGCAACTCACAGAGTTACAGGTTTCTCTTCAGTGATCAGTTTGTTAGCACAGTTGTCTGGAAATCTGCAATTAGATACTTCATAGCGCAAAGAACCTTACGGTGACAAAGGAAATATCCACAGAAGAAAACTAGAAAGAAGCTTTCTTTGAAACTGCTTGGTGATGTGTGAATTCATCTCACAGAGTTACACTTATGTTTCGTGGAGCAGTCCATTAACACTGTCTTTGAGGAACCTGAGAAGGGCTTCCTTGGATCGCATTGAGGACTACGCTGATAAAGGAAATTTCATCCGTTCAAAATGTGAAAGAATCTTTCTGAGAAACTTCTTTCTGATCTGTGACTTCATCTCACACACCTATATCTTAGGCTTCAGGAAGCAGTTTGCTAACACTCTTTTCGTGGAATCTGCAAAGTGATATTTGGGAGCCCATAGGGTCCCATGGTGAAAGAGGAAATATCCTCACATAATAACTATGGAGAAACGTTCTAAGAGATTGCTTTCTGATGTTTTACTTCATCACAGAGAGTTCCACCCTTCCCTTCTTGGAACAGTTTGCTAACACTCTTGTCGTGGATTCTTCAAACGTATATTTGGGAGCATATTGAGGGCTATGGTAAAAAAGGAAGTATCCTCACATAATAACTAAAGAGGAGCTTCCGGAGGAACTGCATTTCCATGTGTGAATGCAACTCACAGAGTTACACGTTTCTCTTCTGTGATCAGTTTGTTAGCACAGTTTTCTGGAAATCTGCAATTAGATACTTCATAGCGCAATGAACCTTACGGTGAGAAAGGAAATATCCACAGATGAAAACCAGAAAGAAGCTTTCCTAGAAACTTCTTGGTGATGTGTGAATTCATCTCACAGGGTTACACGTATGTTTCGTGGAGCAGTCCATTAACACTGTCTTTGAGGAACCTGAGAAGGGCTTCCTTGGATCGCATTGAGGCCTACGCTGATAAAGGAATTTTCATCCTTTCAAAAGGTGAAAGAAGCTTTCTGAGAAACTTCTTTCTGATCTGTGAGTTCATCTTACACACTTATAACATACAATTCAGGAAGCAGTTTGCTAACACTCTTTTCGTGGAATCTGCAAAGTGATATTTGGGAGTCCATAGGGGCCCATGGTGAAAAACGAAATATCCTCACATAATAACTATGGAGAAACTTTCTGAGAGATTGCTTTCTGATGTGTCACTTCATCACACATATTTCCACCCTTGCCTTCTTTGAACAGTTTGCTAACAGTGTTGTCGTGGATTCTGCAAAGGTATATTTGGGAGCACATTGAGGGCTACGGTGAAAAAGGAAATATCCTCACATAATAACTAAAGAGACACTTTCTGAGAAACTGCATTGCCATGTGTAAATGCAACTCACAGAGTTACACGTTTCTCTTCAGTGATCAGTTTGTTGGCACTGTTTTCTGGAAATCTGCAATTAAATACTTCATAGCACAATGAACCATACGGTGACAAAGGAAATATCCACAGATGAAAACCAGAAGGAAGCTTTCTTAGAAACTTCTTGGTGATGTGTGAATTCATCTCACAGAGTTACACTTATGTTTCGTGGAGCAGTACATAAGCACTGTCTTTGAGGAACCTGAGAAGGGATTCTTTGGATCACATTGAGGCCTATGCTGATGAAGGAAATTTCATCCGTTCAAAACGTGAAAGAAGCTTTCTGAGAAACTTCTTTCTGATCTGTGTGTTCATCTCACAGACTTATATCTTAGACTTCAGGAAGCAGTTTGCTAACACTCTTTTCGTGGAACCTGCAAAGTGATATTTGGTAGCCCATACGGGCCCATGGTGAAAAAAGAAATATCCTCACATAATAACTACAGAGAAACTTCCTGAGAGATTGCTTTCTGATGTGTTACTTCATCACACAGAGTTCCACCCTTCCCTTCTTGGAACCGTGTGCTAACACTGTTGTCGTGTGTTCTGCAAAAGTATATTTGGGAGCACATTGAGGGCTTTGGTGAAAAAGGAAATATCCTCACATAATAACTAAAGAGAAGCTTTCTGAGAAACTGCATTGTCAAGTGTGAATGCAACTCACAGAGTTACACGTTTCTCTTCAGTGATCAGTTTGTTAGCAGAGTTTTCTGGAAATCTGCAATTAGATACTTCATTACGCAATGAACATTACAGTGACAAAGGAAATATACACAGATGAAAACTAGAAAGAAGCTTTCTTAGAAACTCATTGATGATGTGTGAATTCATCTCACATAGTTACACTTATGTTTCCTGGAGCAGTTCATTAACACTGTCTTTGAGGAACCTGAGAAGGGCTTCCTTGGATCGCATTGAGGCCTACGCTGATAAAGGAATTTTCATCCCTTCAAAACGTGAAAGAAGCTTTCTGAGAAACTTCCTTCTGATCTGTGAGTTCATCTTACACACTTATAACATACAATTCAGGAAGCAGTTTGCTAACACTCTTTTCGTGGGATCTGCAAAGTGATATTTGGGAGCCCATAGGGGCCCATGGTGAAAAAGGAAATATCCTCACGTAAAAACTACACAGAAACGTTCTGAGAGATTGCTTTCTGATGTGTGAATTCATCACACAGACTTCCACCCTTCCCTTCTTGGAACCGTTTGCTAACACTGTTGTCGTGGATTCTGCAAAGGTATATTTGGGAGCACATTGAGGACTATGGTGAAAAAGGAAATATCCTCACATAATAACTAAAGAGAAGCTTTCTGAAAACTGCATTGCCATGTGTGACTGCAACTCACAGAGTTACAAGTTTCTCTTCAGTGATCAGTTTGTTAGCACAGCTTACTGGAATTCTGCAATTAGATACTTCATTGCGCAATGAAAATTACAGTGACAAAGGAAATATCCACAGATGAAAACTAGAAAGAAGCTTTCTGAGAAACTCATATAATGATGTGTGAATTCATCTCACATAGTTACACTTATGTTTCCTGGAGCAGTTCATTAACACTGTCTTTGAGGAACCTGAGAAGGGCTTCCTTGGATCGCATTGAGGCCTACGCTGATAAAGGAATTTTCATCCGTTCAAAACGTGAAAGAAGCTTTCTGAGAAACTTCTCTCTGATCTGTGAGTTCATCTTACACACTTATAACATACAATTCAGGAAGCAGTTTGCTAACACTCTTTTCGTGGAATCTGCAAAGTGATATTTCGAAGCCCATAGGGGCCCATGGTGAAAAAGGAAATATCCTCACATAAAAACTACAGAGAAACGTTCTGAGAGATTGCTTTCTGATGTGTGAATTCATCACACAGAGTTCCATCCTTCCCTTCTTGGAACCGGTTGTTAACACTGTTGTCGTGGATTCTGCAAAGTTATATTTGGGAGCACATTGAGGGTTATGGTGAAAAAGGAAATATCCTCACATAATAACTAAAGAGAAGCTTTCTGAGAAACTGCATTGCCATGTGTGAATGCAACTCACAGAGTTACACGTTTCTCTTCATTGATCAGTTTGTTAGCACAGTTTTCTGGAAATCTGCAATTAGATACTTCATAGCGCAATGAACCTTACGGTGACAAAGGAAATATCCACAGAAGAAAACTAGAAAGAAGCTTTCTTTGAAACTGCTTGGTGATGTGTGAATTCATCTCACAGAGTTACACTTATGTTTCGTGGAGCAGTACATAAGCACTGTCTTTGAGGAACCTGAGAAGGGATTCTTTGGATCACATTGAGGCCTATGCTGATGAAGGAAATTTCATCCGTTCAAAACGTGAAAGAAGCTTTCTGAGAAACTTCTTTCTGATCTGTGTGTTCATCTCACAGACTTATATCTTAGACTTCAGGAAGCAGTTTGCTAACACTCTTTTCGTGGAACCTGCAAAGTGATATTTGGGAGCCCATAGGGGCCCATGGTGAAAAAGGAAATATCCTCACATTATAACTACAGAGAAACTTTCTGAGAGATTGCTTTCTGATGTGTTACTTCATCACACAGAGTTCCACCCTTCCCTTCTTGGAACCGTTTGCTAACACTGTTGTCGTGTGTTCTGCAAAGGTATATTTGGGAGCACATTGAGTGCTTTGGTGAAAAAGGAAATATCCTCACATAATAACTAAAGAGAAGCTTTCTGAGAAACTGCATTGTCATGTGTGAATGCAACTCACAGAGTTACACGTTTCTCTTCAGTGATCAGTTTGTTAGCAGAGTTTTCTGGAAATCTGCAATTAGATACTTCACAGCGCAATGAACCTTACGGTGACAAAGGAATTATCCACAGATGAAAACCAGAAAGAAGATTTCTTAGAAACTTCTTGGTGAATTGTGAATTCATCTCACAGAGTAACACTTATGTTTCGTGGAGCAGTCCATTAACACTGTCTTTGAGGCACCTGAGAAGGGCTTCTTTGGTTCACATTGAGGCCTACGCTGATAAAGGAAATTTCATCCGTTCAAAACGTGAAAGAATCTTTCTGAGAAACTTCCTTCTGATCTGTGTGTTCATCTCACAGACTTATAACTTAGACTTCAGGAAGCAGTTTGCTAACACTCTTTTCGTGGAATCTGCAAAGTGATATTTGGGAGCCCATAGGGGCCCAATGTGAAAAACGAAACATCCTCACATAATAACTACAGAGAAACGTAGTGAGAGATTGCTTTCTGATGTGTTCCTTGATCACACAGAGTTCCACCCTTCCCTTCTCTTAACTGTTAGCTAACACTGTTGTCGTGGATTCTGCAATGGTATATTTGGGAGCACATTGAGGGCTGTGTTGAAGAAGGAAATACCCTTACATAATAACTAAAGAGAAGCTTTCTGAGAAACTGCATTGACATGTGTGAATTCAACTGACAGAGTTACACGTTTCTCTTCAGTGATGAGTTTGTTAGCACTGTTTTCTGGAAATCTGCAATTAGATAGTTCATAGCGCAATGAACATTACAGTGACAAAGGAAATATCCACAGATGAAAACTAGAAAGAAGCTTTCTTAGAAACTCATTGATGATGTGTGAATTCATCTCACATAGTTACACTTATGTTTCCTGGAGCAGTCCATTAACACTGTCTTTGAGGAACCTGAGAAGGGCTTCCTTGGATCGCATTGAGGCCTACGCTGATAAAGGAATTTTCATCCTTTCAAAACGTGAAAGAAGCTTTCTGAGAAACTTCTTTCTGATCTGTGAGTTCATCTTACACACTTATAACATACAATTCAGGAAGCAGTTTGCTAACACTCTTTTCGTGGAATCTGCAAAGTGATATTTCGGAGCCCATAGGGGCCCATGGTGAAAAAGGAAATATCCTCACATAAAAACTACAGAGAAACGTTCTGAGAGATTGCTTTCTGATGTGTGAATTCATCACACAGAGTTCCATCCTTCCTTTCTTGGAACCGTTTGCTAACACTGTTGTCGTGGATTCTGCAAAGTTATATTTGGGAGCACATTGAGGGTTATGGTGAAAAAGGAAATATCCTCACATAATAACTAAAGAGAAGCTTTCTGAGAAACTGCATTGCCCTGTGTGAATGCAACTCACAGAGTTACACGTTTCTCTTCATTGATCAGTTTGTTAGCACAGTTTTCTGGAAATCTGCAATTAGATACTTCATAGCGCAATGAACCTTACGGTGACAAAGGAAATATCCACAGAAGAAAACTAGAAAGAAGCTTTCTTTGAAACTGCTTGGTGATGTGTGAATTCATCTCACAGAGTTACACTTATGTTTCGTGGAGCAGTACATAAGCACTGTCTTTGAGGAACCTGAGAAGGGATTCTTTGGATCACATTGAGGCCTATGCTGATGAAGGAAATTTCATCCGTTCAAAACGTGAAAGAAGCTTTCTGAGAAACTTCTTTCTGATCTGTGTGTTCATCTCACAGACTTATATCTTAGACTTCAGGAAGCAGTTTGCTAACACTCTTTTCGTGGAACCTGCAAAGTGATATTTGGGAGCCCATAGGGGCCCATGGTGAAAAAGGAAATATCCTCACATAATAACTACAGAGAAACTTTCTGAGAGATTGCTTTCTGATGTGTTACTTCATCACACAGAGTTCCACCCTTCCCTTCTTGGAACCGTTTGCTAACACTGTTGTCGTGTGTTCTGCAAAGGTATATTTGGGAGCACATTGAGTGCTTTGGTGAAAAAGGAAATATCCTCACATAATAACTAAAGAGAAGCTTTCTGAGAAACTGCATTGTCATGTGTGAATGCAACTCACAGAGTTACACGTTTCTCTTCAGTGATCAGTTTGTTAGCAGAGTTTTCTGGAAATCTGCAATTAGATACTTCATAGCGCAATGAACCTTACGGTGACAAAGGAATTATCCACAGATGAAAACCAGAAAGAAGATTTCTTAGAAACTTCTTGGTGAATTGTGAATTCATCTCACAGAGTAACACTTATGTTTCGTGGAGCAGTCAATTAACACTGTCTTTGAGGCACCTGAGAAGGGCTTCTTTGGTTCACATTGAGGCCTACGCTGATAAAGGAAATTTCATCCGTTCAAAACGTGAAAGAATCTTTCTGAGAAACTTCCTTCTGATCTGTGTGTTCATCTCACAGACTTATAACTTAGACTTCAGGAAGCAGTTTGCTAACACTCTTTTCGTGGAATCTGCAAAGTGATATTTGGGAGCCCATAGGGGCCCATTGTGAAAAACGAAACATCCTCACATAATAACTACAGAGAAACGTAGTGAGAGATTGCTTTCTGATGTGTTCCTTCATCACACAGAGTTCCACCCTTCCCTTCTCTTAACTGTTAGCTAACACTGTTGTCGTGGATTCTGCAAAGGTATATTTGGGAGCACATTGAGGGCTGTGGTGAAGAAGGAAATACCCTTACATAATAACTAAAGAGAAGCTTTCTGAGAAACTGCATTGACATGTGTGAATTCAACTCACAGAGTTACACGTTTCTCTTCAGTGATCAGTTTGTTAGCACTGTTTTCTGGAAATCTGCAATTAGATAGTTCATAGCGCAATGAACATTACAGTGACAAAGGAAATATCCACAGATGAAAACTAGAAAGAAGCTTTCTTAGAAACTCATTGATGATGTGTGAATTCATCTCACATAGTTACACTTATGTTTCCTGGAGCAGTCCATTAACACTGTCTTTGAGGAACCTGAGAAGGGCTTCCTTGGATCGCATTGAGGCCTACGCTGATAAAGGAATTTTCATCCTTTCAAAAGGTGAAAGAAGCTTTCTGAGAAACTTCTTTCTGATCTGTGAGTTCATCTTACACACTTATAACATACAATTCAGGAAGCAGTTTGCTAACACTCTTTTCGTGGAATCTGCAAAGTGATATTTGGGAGCCCATAGGGGTCCATGGTGAAAAAGGAAATATCCTCACATAAAAACTACAGAGAAACGTTCTGAGAGATTGCTTTCTGATGTGTGAATTCCTCACACAGAGTTCCACCCTTCCCTTCTTGGAACCGTTTGCTAACACTGTTGTCGTGGATTCTGCAAAGGTATATTTGGGAGCACATTGAGGACTATGGTGAAAAAGGAAATATCCTCACATAATAACTAAAGAGAAGCTTTCTGAGAAACCGCATTGCCATGTGTGAATGCAACTCACAGAGTTACAAGTTTCTCTTCAGTGATCAGTTTGTTAGCACAGCTTTCTGGAAATCTGCAATAAGATACTTCATAGCTCAATGAACGTTACGGTGAGAAAGGATATATCCACAGATAAAAACTAGAAAGAAGGTTTCTTAGAACCTTTTTGGTGATGTGTGAATTCATCTCACAGAGTTACACTTATGTTTCGTGGAGCAGTCCATTAACACTGTCTTTGAGGAACCTGAGAAGGGCTTCTTTGGATCACTTTGAGGCCTACGCTGATAAAGGAAATTTCATCCGTTCAAAACGTGAAAGAAAGAAGCTTTCTTAGAAACTTCTTTCTGATCTGTGTGTTTATCTCACAGACTTATAACTTAGACATAGGAAGCAGTTTGCTAACACTCTTTTCGTGGTATCTGCAAAGTGATATTTGGGAGCCCATAGGGGCCCATGGTGAAAAAGGAAATATCCTCACATAATAACTATGTAGAAACTTTCTGAGAGATTGCTTTCTGATGTGTTACTTCATCACACAGAGTTCCACCCTTCCCTTCTTGGAACCGTTTGCTAACACTGTTGTCGTGTGTTCTGCAAAGGTATATTTGGGAGCACATTGAGGGCTTTGGTGAAAAAGGAAATATCCTCACATAATAACTAAAGAGAAGCTTTCTGAGAAACTGCATTGTCATGTGTGAATGCAACTCACAGAGTTACACGTTTCTCTTCATTGATCAGTTTGTTAGCAGAGTTTTCTGGAAATCTGCAATTAGATACTTCATAGCGCAATGAACCTTACGGTGACAAAGGAAATATCCACAGATGAATACCAGAAAGAAGCTTTCTTAGAAACTTCTTGGTGAATTGTGAATTCATCTCACAGAGTAACACTTATGTTTCGTGGAGCAGTCCATTAACACTGTCTTTGAGGCACCTGAGAAGGGCTTCTTTGGTTCACATTGAGGCCTACGCTGATAAAGGAAATTTCATCCGTTCAAAACGTGAAAGAAGCTTTCTGAGAAACTTCTTTCTGATCTGTGTGTTCATCTCACAGACTTATGACTTAGACTTCAGGAAGCAGTTTGCTAACACTCTTTTCGTGGAATCTGCAAAGTGATATTTGGGAGCCCATAGGGGCCCATTGTGAAAAACGAAACATCCTCACATAATAACTACAGAGAAACGTAGTGAGAGATTGCTTTCTGATGTGTTCCTTCATCACACAGAGTTCCACCTTCCCTTCTCTTAACTGTTTGCTAACACTGTTGTCGTGGATTCTGCAAAGGTATATTTGGGAGCACATTGAGGGCTTTGGTGAAAAAGGAAATATCCTCACATAATAACTAAAGAGAAGCTTTCTGAGAAACTGCATTGACATGTGTGAATTCAACTCACAGAGTTACAGTTTTCTCTTCAGTGATGAGTTTGTTAGCACTGTTTTCTGGAAATCTGCAATTAGATACTTCATAGCGCAATGAACATTACAGTGACAAAGTAAATATCCACAGATGAAAACTAGAAAGAAGCTTCCTTAGAAACTCATTGATGATGTGTGAATTCATCTCACATAGTTACACTTATGTTTCCTGGAGCAGTCCATTAACACTGTCTTTGAGGAACCTGAGAAGGGCTTCCTTGGATCGCTTTGAGGCCTACGCTGATAAAGGAAATTTCATCCGTTCAAAACGTGAAAGAAGCTTTCTGAGAAACTTCTTTCTGATCTGTGTGTTTATCTCAGAGACTTATAACTTAGACATAGGAAGCAGTTTGCTAACACTCTTTTCGTGGAATCTGCAAAGTGATATTTGGGAGCCCATAGGGGCCCATGTTGAAAAAGGAAATATCCTCACATAATAACTATGTAGAAAGTTTCTGAGAGATTGCTTTCTGATGTGTTACTTCATCACACAGCGTTCCACCCTTCCCTTCTTGGAACCGTTTGCTAACACTGTTGTCGTGTGTTCTGAAAAGGTATATTTGGGAGCACATTGAGGGCTTTGGTGAAAAAGGAAATATCCTCACATAATAACTAAAGAGAAGCTTTCTGAGAAACTGCATTGTCATGTGTGAATGCAACTCACAGAGTTACACGTTTCTCTTTAGTGATCAGTTTGTTAGCACAGTTTTCTAAATATCTGCAATTAGATACTACATAGCGCAATGAACCTTACGGTGACAAAGGAAATATCCACAGATGAAAACCATAAAGAAGCTTTCTTAGAACTTCTTGGTGATGTGTGAATTCATCTCACAGAGTTACACTTATGTTTCGTGGAGCAGTCCATTAACACTGTCTTTGAGGAACCTGAGAAGGGCTTCCTTGGATCACATTGAGGCCTACGCTGATAAAGGAAATTTCATCCGTTCAAAACGTGAAAGAAGCTTTCTGAGAAAATCCTTTCTGATCTGTGAGTTCATCTCACAGACTTATAACTTAGACTTCAGGAAGCAGTTTGCTAACACTCTTCTCGTGGAATTTGTAAAGTGATATTTGGGAGCCCATAGGTTCCCATAGTGAAAAAGGAAATATCTTCACATAGTAACTACAGAGAAACTTCCTGAGAGATTGCTTTCTGATGAGTTACTTCATCACACAGAGTTCCACCCTTCCCTTCTTGGAACCGCCTGCTAACACTGTTGACGTGAATTCTGCAAAGGTATATTTGGGAGCACATTGAGGGCTTTGGTGAAAAAGGAAATATCCTCACATAAGAACGAAAGAGAAGCTTTCTGAGAAACTGCATTGCCATGTGTGAATGCAGCTCACAGAGTTACACGTTTCTCTTCAGTGATCAGTTTGTTAGCACAGTTTTCTAAATATCTGCAATTAGATACTTCATAGCGCAATGAACCTTATGGTGACAAAGGAAATATCCACAGATGAAAACTAGAAAGAAGGTTTCTTAGAAACTTCCTGGTGATGTGTGAATTCATCTCACAGAGTTACACTTATGTTTCCTGGAGCAGTCCTTTAACACTGTCTTTGAGGAACCTGAGAAGGGCTTCCTTGGATCGCATTGAGGCCTACGCTGATAAATGAATTTTCATCCGTTCAAAACGTGAAAGAAGCTCTGAGAAACTTCTTTCTGATCTGTGAGTTCATCTTACACACTTATAACATACAATTCAGGAAGCAGTTTGCTACACTCTTTTCGTGGAATCTCCAAAGTGATATTTGGGAGCCCATAGGGGCCCATGGTGAAAAAGGAAATATCCTCACATAAAAACTACAGAGAAACGTTCTGAGAGATTGCTTTCTGATGTGTGAATTCATCACACAGAGTTCCACCCTTCCCTTCTTGGAACTGTTTGCTAACACAGTTGTCATGGATTCTGCAAAGGTATATTTGGGAGCACATTGAGGACTGTGGTGAAAAAGGAAATATCCTCACATCAAAACTAAAGAGAAGCTTTCTGAAAACTGCATTGCCATGTGTGAATGCAACTCACAGAGTTACAAGTTTCTCTTCAGTGATCAGTTTGTTAGCACAGCTTTCTGGAAATCTGCAATAAGATACTTCATAGCGCAATGAACATTACAGTGAGAAAGGATATATCCACAGGTGAAAACTAGAAAGAAGCTTTCTTAGAACCTTTTTGGTGATGTGTGAATTCATCTCACAGAGTTACACTTATGTTTTGTGGAGCAGTCCATTAACACTCTCTTTGAGGAACCTGAGAAGGGCTTCTTTGGATCACTTTGAGGCCTACGCTGATAAAGGAAATTTCATCCATTCAAAACGTGAAAGAAGCTTTCTGAGAAACTTCTTTCTGATCGGTGGGTTCATCTCACAGACTTGTAACTTAGACTTCATGAAGCAGTTTGTTCACACTCTTTTCGTGTAATCTGCAAAGTGCTATTTTTGAGCCCATACAGTCACATGGTGAAAAAGGAAATATCCTCACATAATAACTATGGAGAAACTTTCTAGAGATTGCTTTCGGATGTGTTACTTCATCACACAGAGTTCCACAATTCCCTTGTTGGAACAGTTTGCTAACACTATTGCCGTGGATTATGCAAAGGTATATTTGGGAGCACATTGAGGGCTACGGTGAAAAAGGAAATATTCCCACATAATACCTAAAGAGAAGCTTTCTGAGAAACTGCATTGCCATATGTGAATGCAACTCACAGAGTTACACGTTTCTCTTCAGTGATCAGTTAGTTAGCACAGTTTTCTGTAAATCTGCAATTAGATACTTCATAGCGCAATGAATCTTACGGTAACAAGGAAATATCCACAGATGAAAACCAGAAAGAAGCTTTCTTAGAAACTTCTTGGTGATGTGTGAATTCATCTCACAGAGTTACAATTATGTTTCGTGGAGCAGTCCTTTAACACTGTCTTTGAGGAACCTGAGAAGGGCTTCCTTGGAACGCTTTGAGGCCTACGCTGATAAAGGAAATTTCATCCATTCAAAACGTGAAAGAAGCTTTCTGAGAAACTTCTTTCTGATCTGTGTGTTCATCTCACAGACTTATAACTTAGACTTCAGGAAGCAGTTTGCTAACACTCTTTTCGTGGAATCTGGAAAGTGATATTTGTTAGCCCATAAGGACCCATGGTGAAAAAGGAAATATCCTCACATAATAACTACAGAGAAACTTTCTGAGGGATTGCTTTCTGATGTGTTACTTCATCACACAGAGTTCCACCCTTCCCTTCTGGGAACGGTTTGCTAACACTGTTGTCGTGGATTCTGCAAAGGTATATTTGGGAGCACATTGAGGGCTATGGTGAAAAAGGAAATATCCTCACATAATAACTAAAGAGAAGCTTTCTGAGAAACTGCATTGCTATGTGTGAATGCAACTCACAGAGTTACACGTTTCTCTTCAGTGATCAGTTTGTTAGCACAGTTTTCTGGAAATCTGCAATTAGATACTTCATAGCGCAATAAACCTTATGGTGACAAAGGAAATATCCACAGATGAAAACTAGAAAGAAACTTTCTTAGAAACTTCTTGGTGATGTGTGAATTCATCTCACAGAGTTACACTTATGTTTCGTGGAACCGTCCATTAACACTGTCTTTGAGGAACCTGAGAAGGGCTTCTTTGGATCCCATTGAGACTACGCTGATAAAGGAAATTTCATCCGTTCAAAACGTCAAAGAAGCTTTCTGAGAAACCTCTTTCTGATCTGTGAGTTCATCTCACAGACTTATAACTCAGACTTCAGGAAGTGTTTGCTAACACTCTTTTCGTGGAATCTGGAAAGTGATATTTGGGAGCCCATAGAGGCCCATGGTGGAAAAGGAAATATCCTCACATAATAACTACAGAGAAACTGTCTGAGAGATTGCTTTCTGATGTGTTACTTCATCACACAGATTTCCAACCTTCCCTTCTTGGAACCGTTTGCAAACACTGTTGTCGTGGAATCTGCAAAGGTATATTTGGGAGCACATTGAGGGCTATGGTGAAAAAGGAAATATGCTCACATAATAACTAAAGAGAAGCTTTCTGAGAATCTGCATTGCCATGTCTGAATGCAACTCACAGAGTTACACATTTCTCCTCAGTGATCAGTTTGTTAGCACCATTTTTTGGAAATCTGCAGTTAGATACTTCATAGCGCAGTGAACATACAATGACAAAGGAAATATCCACAAATGAAAACTAGAAAGAAGCATTCTTAGAACCTTTTTGGTGATGTGTGAATTCATCTCACAGAGGTACACTTATTTTTCGTGGAGCAGTCCATTAACACTCTCTTTGAGGAACCTGAGAAGGGCTTCTTTGGATCACATTGAGGCCTACGCTGATAAAGGAAATTTCATCCGTTCAAAACGTGAAAAAGCTTTCTGAGAAACTTCTTTCTGATCTGTGAGTTCATCTCACAGACTTATAACTTAGACTTCAGAAAGCAGTTTGCTAACACTCTTTTCGTGGATTCTGAAAGTGATATTTGGGAACCCATAGGGGTCCCTGGTGAAAAAGGAAATATCCTCACATAATAACTACAGAGAAACATTCTGACAGATTGCTTTCTGATGTGTTACTTCACCTCACGGAGTTCCACGCTTCCCTTCTTGGAACCGTTTGCTAACACTGTTGTCATGGATTCTGCAAAGGTATATGTGGGAGCACATTGAGGGCTATGGTGAAAAAGGAAATATCCTCACATAATAACTAAAGAGAAGCTTTCTGAGAAACTGCATTGCCATGTGTGAATGCAACTCACAGAGTTACACGTTTCTCTTCAGTGATCAGTTTGTTAGCACAGTTTTCTGGAAATCTGCAATTAGATACTTCATAGCGCAATGAACATTACAGTGACAAAGGAAATATCCACAGATGAAAACTAGAAAGAAGCTTTCTTAGAAACTTCTTGGTGATGTGTGAATTCATCTCACAGAGTTACACTTATGTTTCGTGGAGCAGTCCATTAACACTGTCTTTGGGGAATCTGAGAAGGGCTTCTTTGGATCACATTGAGGCCTACGCTGATAAAGGAAATTTCATCCGTTCAAAACGTGAAAGAAGCTTTCTGAGAAACTTCTTTCTGATCTGTGAGTTCATCTCATAGAGTTACAACCTCTGCCTCAAGAAGCAGTTTGCTAACACTCTTTTCGTGGAATCTGCAAAGTGATATTTGGGAGCCTATTGGGGCCCACGGTGATAAAGGAATTATCTTCACATAATAACTAAAGAGAAGCTTTCTGAGAAACTGCATTGCCATGTGTGAATGCAACTCACAGAGTTACACGTTTCTCTTCAGTGATCAGTTTGTTAGCACAGTTTTCTGGAAATCTGCAATTAGATACTTCATAGCGCAATGAACATTACAGTGACAAAGGAAATGTCCACAGATGAAAACTAGAAAGAAGCTTTCTTAGAAACTTCTTGGTGATGTGTGAATTCATCTCACAGAGTTACACTTATGTTTCGTGGAGCAGTCCATTAACACTGTCTTTGGGGAATCTGAGAAGGCCTTCTTTGGATCACATTGAGGCTTACGCTGATAAAGGAAATTTCATCCGTTCAAAACGTGAAAGAAGCTTTCTGAGAAATTTCTTTCTGATCCGTGACTTCATCTCACAGAGTTACAACCTCTGCCTCAAGAAGCAGTTTGCTCACACTCTTTTCGTGGAATCTGCAAAGTGATATTTCGGAGTCTATTGGAGCCCTTGATGATAAACAAATATCCTCACATAATAACTAAAGAGAAGCTTTCTGAGAAAATGCATTGCCATGTGTGAATGCAACTCACAGAGTTACACGTTTCTCTTCAGTGATCAGTTTGTTAGCACAGTTTTCTGGAAATCTGCAATTAGATACTTCATAGCGCAATGAACATTACAGTGACAAAGGAAATGTCCACAGATGAAAACAAGAAAGAAGCTTTCTTAGAAACTTCTTGGTGATGTGTGAATTCATCTCACAGAGTTACACTTATGTTTCGTGGAGCACTCCATTAACACTGTCTTTGGGGAATCTGAGAAGGGCTTCTTTGGATCACATTGAGGCCTACGCTGATAAAGGAAATTTCATGCGTTCAAAACGTGAAAGAAACTTTCTGAGAAACTTCTTTCTGATCTGTGAGTTCATCTCACAGAGTTACAACCTCTGCCTCAAGAAGCAGTTTGCTAACACTCTTTTCGTGGAATCGGCAAAGTGATATTTGGGAGCCTATTGGGGCCCATGGTGATAAAGGAATTATCTTCACATAATAACTAAAGAGAAGCTTTCTGAGAAACTGCATTGCCATGTGTGAATGCAACTCACAGAGTTACGCCAGTGTTTTTGGGGCCGTTTCTTAGGACTGTTTCTGTGCATTCCGAGAAGTGATATTTCAGATAGCTTTGAAGAATAGAAGGAGAAAACTAATATACTCCAAGAGAAAGCGGAACCAAGCTTTCTGAGAAGCTGCTTTGTGATATGTGAATTCATTTCACAGTGTTCTATCACCCTTTCTCGGGGAAGTTTCCTAGCACTCATTTTGAGGAATCTCAGATGTGATGTCTTGGATATCGTTGAATCGCATGCTGAATAAGGAACTATCCTCAGAGAAACCTGCAGAGAAGCCTTCTCAGAAACTTCTTTGTTGTGGGTGAATTCAGCCCACAGATGTCCATCATTGTTTCCACTGAGAAACTTGCTAGCAGTTTTCGCAGAATCTGCAATAGGACACACGGTGGCGCTCCAAGACCACAAATAAGCTCGTCTTACTAAAGAAAGAAGCTTTCTGAGAAACCGCTTTGTGATGTGTGAATTCAACTCACTAAGTTGCAGCTGTATTTCGTGGGGCCGTGGCCTAGCCCTATTTGTGTGGAAGCTGAGAACAGATATTCCCGATACCTTTGAAAACAATGGGGCCAATGGAAACATCTTCCAATAAAAATGAGAAAGAAGCTTTCTGAGAAACTTCTTTCTGATCTGTGAGTTCATCTCACAGAGTTACAACCTCTGCCTCAAGAAGCAGTTTGCTCACACTCTTTTCGTGGAATCTGCAAAGTGATATTTGGGAGTCTATTGGAGCCCTTGATGATAAACAAATATCCTCACATAATAACTAAAGAGAAGCTTTCTGAGAAACTGCATTGCCATGTGTGAATGCAACTCACCGAGTTACACGTTTCTCTTCAGTGATCAGTTTGTTAGCACAGTTTTCTGGAAATCTGCAATTAGATACTTCATAGCGCAATGAACATTACAGTGACAAAGGAAATGTCCACAGATGAAAACTAGAAAGAAGCTTTCTTAGAAACTTCTTGGTGATGTGTGAATTCATCTCACAGAGTTACACTTATGTTTCGTGGAGCAGTCCATTAACACTGTCTTTGGGGAATCTGAGAAGGCCTTCTTTGGATCACATTGAGGCCTACGCTGAGAAAGGAAATTTCATCCGTTCAAAACGTGAAAGAAGCTTTCTGAGAAACTTCTTTCTGATCTGTGAGTTCATCTCACAGAGTTACAACCTCTGCCTCAAGAAGCAGTTTGAAACACTCTTTTCGTGGAATCTGCAAAGTGATATTTGGGAGCCTATTGGGGCCCATGGTGATAAAGGAAATATCCTCACATAATAACTAAAGAGAAGCTTTCTGAGAAACTGCATTGCCATGTGTGAATGCAACTCACAGAGTTACACGTTTCTCTTCAGTGATCAGTTTGTTAGCACAGTTTTCTGGAAATCTGCAATTAGATACTTCATAGCGCAATGAACCTTACAGTGACAAAGGAAATATCCACAGATGAAAACTAGAAAGAAGCTTTCTTAGAAACTTCTTGGTGATGTGTGAATTCATCTCACAGAGTTACACTTATGTTTCGTGGAGCAGTCCATTAACACTGTCTTTGGGGAATCTGAGAAGGCCTTCTTTGGATCACATTGAGGCTTACGCTGAGAAAGGAAATTTCATCCGTTCAAAACGTGAAAGAAGCTTTCTGAGAAACTTCTTTCTGATCTGTGAGTTCATCTCACAGAGTTACAACCTCTGCCTCAAGAAGCAGTTTGAAACACTCTTTTCGTGGAATCTGCAAAGTGATATTTGGGAGCCTATTGGGGCCCATGGTGATAAAGGAAATATCCTCACATAATAACTAAAGAGAAGCTTTCTGAGAAACTGCATTGCCATGTGTGAATGCAACTCACAGAGTTACACGTTTCTCTTCAGTGATCAGTTTGTTAGCACAGTTTTCTGGAAATCTGCAATTAGATACTTCATAGCGCAATGAACCTTACAGTGACAAAGGAAATATCCACAGATGAAAACTAGAAAGAAGCTTTCTTAGAAACTTCTTGGTGATGTGTGAATTCATCTCACAGAGTTACACTTATGTTTCGTGGAGCAGTCCATTAACACTGTCTTTGGGGAATCTGAGAAGGCCTTCTTTGGATCACATTGAGGCTTACGCTGAGAAAGGAAATTTCATCCGTTCAAAACGTGAAAGAAGCTTTCTGAGAAACTTCTTTCTGATCTGTGAGTTCATCTCACAGAGTTACAACCTCTGCCTCAAGAAGCAGTTTGCTAACACTCTTTTCGTGGAATCGGCAAAGTGATATTTGGGAGCCTATTGGGGCCCATGGTGATAAAGAAATTATCTTCACATAATAACTAAAGAGAAGCTTTCTGAGAAACTGCATTGCCATGTGTGAATGCAACTCACAGAGTTACGCCAGTGTGTTTGGGGCCGTTTCTTAGGACTGTTTCTGTGCATTCCGAGAAGTGATAAATCAGATAGCTTTGAAGAATAGAAGGAGAAAACTAATATACTCCAAGAGAAAGCGGAACCAAGCTTTCTGAGAAGCTGCTTTGTGATATGTGAATTCATTTCACAGTGTTCTATCACCCTTTCTCGGGGAAGTTTCCTAGCACTCATTTTGAGGAATCTCAGATGTGATGTCTTGGATATCGTTGAATCGCATGCTGAATAAGGAACTATCCTCAGAGAAACCTGCAGAGAAGCCTTCTCAGAAACTTCTTTGTTGTGGGTGAATTCAGCCCACAGATGTCCATCATTGTTTCCACTGAGAAACTTGCTAGCAGTTTTCGCAGAATCTGCAATAGGACACACGGTGGCGCTCCAAGACCACAAATAACCTCGTCTTACTAAAGAAAGAAGCTTTCTGAGAAACCGCTTTGTGATGTGTGAATTCAACTCACTAAGTTGCAGCTGTATTTCGTGGGGCCGTGGCCTAGCCCTATTTGTGTGGAAGCTGAGAACAGATATTCCCGATACCTTTGAAAACAATGGGGCCAATGGAAACATCTTCCAATAAAAATGAGAAAGAAGCTTTCTGAGAAACTTCTTTCTGATCTGTGAGTTCATCTCACAGAGTTACAACCTCTGCCTCAAGAAGCAGTTTGAAACACTCTTTTCGTGGAATCTGCAAAGTGATATTTGGGAGCCTATTGGGGCCCATGGTGATAAAGGAAATATCCTCACATAATAACTAGAGAGAAGCTTTCTGAGAAACTGCATTGCCATGTGTGAATGCAACTCACAGAGTTAAGCCAGTGTTTTTTGGGTCCGTTTCTTAGGACTGTTTCTGTGGATTCCGAGAAGTGATATTTCAGATAGCTTTGAAGAGTAGAAGGAGAAAACTAATATACTCCAAGAGAAAGCGGAACCAAGCTTTCTGAGAAGCTGCTTTGTGATATGTGAATTCATTTCACAGTGTTCTATCACCCTTTCTCGGGGAAGTTTCCTTGCACTCATTTTGAGGAATCTCAGATGTGATGTCTTGGATATCGTTGAATCGCTATGCTGAATAAGGAACTATCCTCAGAGAAACCTGCAGAGAAGCTTCTCAGAAACTTCTTTGTGTGGGTGAATTCAGCCCACAGATGTCCATCATTGTTTCCACTGAGAAACATTGCTAGCAGTTTTCGCAGAATCTGCAATAGGACACACGGTGGCGCTCCAAGACCACAAATAACCTCGTCTTACTAAAGAAAGAAGCTTTCTGAGAAACCGCTTTGTGATGTGTGAATTCAACTCACTAAGTTGCAGCTGTATTTCGTGGGGCCGTGGCCTAGCCCTATTTGTGTGGAAGCTGAGAACAGATATTCCCGATACCTTTGAAAACAATGGGGCCAATGGAAACATCTTCCAATAAAAATGAGAAAGAAGCTTTCTGAGAAACTTCTTTCTGATCTGTGAGTTCATCTCACAGAGTTACAACCTCTGCCTCAAGAAGCAGTTTGAAACACTCTTTTCGTGGAATCTGCAAAGTGATATTTGGGAGCCTATTGGGGCCCATGGTGATAAAGGAAATATCCTCACATAATAACTAGAGAGAAGCTTTCTGAGAAACTGCATTGCCATGTGTGAATGCAACTCACAGAGTTA